>NC_043708.1:16634745-16817677 GCF_006229205.1 Suricata suricatta | reverse complement strand
GGGCTCCGGCCGGCTGCGGGGAGGCGCGCGCCGCTTTGAGGCTCCGGCCTCCGCACCCCGGCGCCCCGACGCTGCGGGCGACAGGGCTGGGCTTCGGCAGCCGCCACCGTCGCCGCCTCCGCCACCCGGAGGACCGAGCAAAAGTTTGGATCTGGGGGAGGACGCGGCGCTGAGCGAGATTACCACTGGGGCTGGAAGGAGATCTCGAGAACCTTCGCAGGTAATGCGCACCCCCAACCCTCTCCTTCCGCGCGCCCCGCCGCTGGGCTTCTGCTCCTTCCCGGCGCCTTTCCTGACGCTGGCCTGATCTGACTGAAAGTAAGAGGGAGGCGAAGTTCAAGATCCTGGGGATGAGCACCTAGCGCGGGGAGATCGACAGTCAGGTTAGAGGGACCCGTGGCGCTTCTCTGCACCCGGTGGGCAGCTGGGCAGGGCGGTGAGCTCCCCCTGGGGATGGAGGAGAACCGTCGGCCCCAGCTGGGGCCTCGTCTCGCAGCTCTTTGGAAATTGAGAATGTGGATTCAGGGGGCTTTTAGAATTCTTCAGTCCGGGGGAATGATGCATGGATTACTGTCATTCCTACCCTCACCTTCACCCTCTCGCGCTCTCAGCCTTATTTAACGTCTTTTAAGCAAGATAGGAGCCCACCCCGTTTAGCTGGTGCAGGAAAGCGGATCTGGGAGTGTGTGTGTGTGTGTGTGTGTGTGTATGTGTGTGTGTGTGTGTGTGTGTGTGTGTGTGTGTGAGAGAGAGAGAGAGAGAGAGAGAGAGAGAGAGAGAGAGAGAGAGAGAGATTCAAGTAAAGGGAAAAATTTACCTTTCCCCCTTTGACATCTCCGGATCCTTCCCTTCCTCCCTCCTTCCATTCACCTTCTGGCGTCATAAAATAAAAACTTTAGAAGTCACATTTTTATTGTAGGCTGGTAAGAAAAGCATTAACCATTGTAGATGTGAATTTGCAGTGAATGTAGTGTGTGCATCTGTGTGCGTGTATGTGTGTTGGGGGGGTGGTTAGTGGTGTTGCGGAGAGGCCGGTGGTTTTTCCTCGGTGGCCTGATGCGCCATGGTGTGCGGGGAGTGAGTGTGGAGGTGCACTTGGGACCGGGGCAGCGGAGAGAATATGGTCACGTTTTCCTGAACAGCCGCCTTTACTTAAGCTAACTAAGAAAATAACTCCTGCTTGTCCCTCAGAGAGCTACAGAAAGATGCCAGCCCCAACTCTCCAATGCCCCCTAACCTCCCCCCCCCCCCGCCCCATTCCAGTTTTGAGTTTCGGAGCAGCTCAGCGTTGGCTTCTGCCACCATCACTATTATGATCATTATTTATTCACCGGGAAGCTCATCTTGACTTCTCTTGTAAATGGAAATCAGTCTCCAAGAGCTTTTGATTAATTTTAGTGGAAGGAATCTCTTGTAAAGCTTACAGTAAGCTAATCAAGTGCAAGGCACAAATCCGTGTAAATGCTCGCGCAGGAGTGCAAGGTGCTGATGAGATTTCTTCACATGCTGCATTTGCTATGCAAAGCCCCATCTAAGTGGGAGCTTTTGCTTTGCCACTCAGCTGGGCTCTTAAATCACACAGGGTTTCAGGGAGCTTTGGGGCATGTCCCCTTGCTCACAGGCTGATTGTTGAATTTATTTTGTCTAACTACTCCTAGCCAAAAGCTAATACGTAGGCTAGCGTCCATAGAGGAACCCATATTGTCTGTAGACTTAAGTGATATGACCTTATGTCTCCAGTGAAGGATCCCCCAAACATTTTGAGGTAATAGAATGCGGGTTGGCCTTTGTCCAAGGATGTATTTAGTTGTTGCAGTATGAATGTAAAATTTTAGGTCAGCATCTAAAGTGTTAGAACTGGACTTTTTTTTTTTAATCACTAAACAATATGCAGCTGATATATAGGATCAACGGGCCACCATGTTAGAAGAGAATAAATCTTTGGGTAATACACATGCTATGAAAAGTTGCTCATTCCCCATGATGCTATTGCTCCTCCAAATACAACTTTTCTTCCTCTCCTCCTCAAAAGTCCCAAGCAGGATGGGGTTAAACCATTTAAGAATTTTTGATAATCACCGATGGCAGTGCAACACCATGCTGTCATGTTGAATCGCCAGTATCTGAGTGGAGGAGGTTGGAAGATGAAATTTCAAGCATTATGCCATGTCTCTGCCAGTAGGTACAAGAAACTGTAAAAAGAATTGGGCTCGCTGTGTAGCAGAACCTATTACAAACCTAGCATGGAAAGAATGTTTTTTTGGGTTTTTTTAATGCCCATGTCTTAACACTTCAGTAGTTTCATTTCAGGTTTAGAAATTCCCGGGGATGCTTTTAACAGAAGAAAGTAGATTTCCAAATGACACCATGCTGGGCTGCCTTGAGGTTCCCTAGGCAGTCATGGTTTCCCCCACCCCCATGTGAGGTTTCAGACGATGTGATCTTATCCGAGTTTGACTTTGACCGGCTGGATCTAATTTGGACCTCCTCTGATGCCCGTTACATTTATATTCTGGCCTGCTGGAGAGTTTGATTTAGGATTTAGACATATCTCCCTGAAGCAACCTTATATCTTCCCAGTTTGAGGCTGTGGTTTCAAGAAAGGCTCAAGTATGTATGTCCAGAAGCTTTATTCTATAGAGACTCGGTGTGAACATCTGATCTAGTTTGACTCTTCGGTCTTGTACCCTACAAGGAAGAATTGCTGCTTCTTCAATCAGCAGTACCTGAAGTTAAAAAATAGCAAAGGTTTGGGGGAGGGGGGTCTTGGTTTTGCTCACTGGTTAAAAGATTCAAAAAAGGTCAAGGTGATGCAATTTTATTTCTATTCAGGTCAGACCTTTCTGGATAATCATCTTTTGGTATTTTTGCTTTAATTTCTATTTAAGTTCTTTTTTCACTAGATTACTTTAATAACTTTGTGGTTTCTGCCACAGTGATTCAAATCCAGTCCATTAGTGACCTCTATCTGTGAGAAGTGAATACTCATTGTTTTTCTTTTTTCTCATCAGTTTGCAGATTATGTAGGGGGGGAAACCCGAAGGCTCTGTAGTTCTTTCTGAATGCTTAGATTTCCCAGCCTGATTTTTCTAATATGGAGTTCAGTACGGGTAATGATATTTAACAACAGTAATAAAATGTTACAGGCTAATAGGTTACTAAATGGTTATTCCATATTGCATCGACAATATGATCAATATAAATAAAATACCAGTGCTATCTACTGCCAGTAAAAGGATTGTACAGTCAGATAGACTAATGGTTTGAGACTCACAATGTTGCTGGACGTAAGTGAAATTTTATTGCCCCTAAGTGCTTGCATAACAAGGGAAGCTTGAGTCAGGCTCAGATCATGTATGTGATAACTAGACTTCGTGGTAGCAGTGGGTCTGTGTCTTTAAATTCAGCCCTGCTTCTGCTGTGAACTTATGGGACAGATCAAGGACACGCACAGGCGAGGTGGGATGTGAGAAGGGTGTCTATAAACAGATGGTCTTTTAAGGAGACTTTTAAAATCTGATTCCTAATCCCAGCTTTGTCTTCTGAGGGTTTTGAAATTGAAATTTCAATTTGAGTTGATTATTCTAAATGATAATTGAAGACAAAGTTTACTGAATTTCTTAGGTGGGCGGATACCATTATCTGACATTTTCCAGATGGTTTTTGATGTAGTGGTATTCAGGGATATGGAATTTTTAGGAGGTTTTCTTTCTTTTCCCTTGGGCAGGTTTTACATAGAAGACATTTTTAAAGACGTTATTATTATTATTATTATACAACCATTATAATACCCTAGCCAACTCTTTCTTTTCCCCAGCTTCCAAATGCTTTTTTTTTTTTTTAAGTTAACATGTTTTTTTCTAGAGCTACATGTTGAGGGTAGGAATAAGACTGTCAGTATCTTTTTACTCTTTTCAGCAACATGAACTCCAATTAAATATCTGTTTATGGTAAAACACACACTCACCTACACATCAAGAATCATTTTAAGACAGAGATTCTTTTCAAGGTTTTAAATATGTTTCTTTTTAAAGAGCTATGACACAAATATTGTAATAAAAATATCCTGTGTTCCGATGAATACAGAGACTTAGTTCAGTAGCGTGGAACAGTAAAACACTGTATTAGCAAAATAACCCGTGGTATTTTCAGTACATGCTCAAAATCTGTTAGAACCTTCATGGGTTTTTTTTTTTTCTTTCTTGGCGAATTTCACATCTACTGGTCTTTTTTGGTTTTCTTTGATTCCTTCTACTGAGGCTCTTTGAAGTGATTCAAAATTAAACAGTAGCTACTTTTTTTTTTTTAAGGGAAATTCATCATGTTATATTCAGGATTCCAGAAGAGTTAATGATGCAGAAAAAGTCCTGTAAAACATCTTTCTAAAAGAAGTCCTTCTCTTGTGGGCTTCCCACTTACTGGCCTCCTGTACCATTTGCAGTGAATTGGAACTCCGTTATTTATTTATTTTTCAAATACCACCACTAACTTAATTTAATGTGGGATGTATTTCTGCAGAAGCATGCAGCACCATGTGTCTGGAGTCTCCTGAACAAAGCAGTGTCGTTTTCATGGATCTGTAATAAGGGAAAGTCAAAGAAAATATCCTTGTAGACTTTGGGAAGTCAAAAGGCCACATTCATGATTCACAAACATGATTCAGTTATTCTGCTGATGCTTAATAAGGCCACACGCTTTCCGGCAGTTTAGTGGTTAAAGACCTCAGCCATTTTTTTTTCTGACGCATTCACAAAATAAATCTCGGGTCCTCCTACCCATTAGGTGCTCATTAGAGCTGAGCAGATTTTCTCACTTTCTTCCCTGGTTGCTTTTAAGGGAATTTGCAGGAAACTTGGCAAAAGTTTCTCTGTCCCCCTCAGGTCACAGGTTATGTGTTATATTTCAGTTCTCTTTATTAGAGCTTTCAAGACACAGATAAAAAGAATCTTCCATTTGAACCTTTTAAGAACCTGAGGGCTTCTGGATTTAAATGCACCAAGAAACATCAGGTCTCAAAGTTCATAGAAGCTATTAGGTCCTTGGAATATTGAAACCCTCTTCCACAAAGACTAAAAGAACAGTGACTCCTAAAGTCTGTTCACAAATATAGTGCCCAGTGAAGTCAACATAGGTCATGAGCTGAATGGAAAACATTAGACTCATATCAGTCCCGAAATAGGTCCATGTGCTGGTGTCACTCTTCTCCCCAGCTGCCTATGGGCGTCACTTTTATGAAAATCCAGTGTCAAAATAGTTTCCTCTCTCACTTTGCTCCAGAACTTGGACTCAAATATTTTGAAGAAGGAAGTGATGCAGGGGATTCTAATCTTCCTCATAGATAAAGGGAGGAGAAGGTTATAGAAGAAGATTGGAAAAGAATTTGACAGAGAGGTTCCAGAAAATTCTGTGTAGGCCCGAAGGAATGAAATTGATTCATACTTAGCCTTTACCCCTCTTCTCTCACCTTTCCCAACTATCACATGAAGGATTTTATTGCTCAAAACCTGCCTCTAGGAGTTGGTCTGAAAACTATTAGACTTCTCTTACTGGTTACCAGGAACCAGAAATGGTAGAAGGCTACGTAAGGCTGCGTAGAGCTCCCCTTGAGATCATTTGGCTTTGCCCAAAATGATGAATATGACATTATATTGCATAAACATTGAATTCTCCAGATACAGTTTGTAAGTTTATTCCTTTACTAATCTACCTGAAAAGATTAGACTTGGATTTTTTAAAATAAAAATAGTAACAATTATTTCAATCACATAAATATTTAGATGTAAAAAATACATTTCATTGTCTCCCCACAGTTATATTAGATATGAGTGTTCTTGTTATGGATGTCTACCGTTTTATGGTGTAGGCTTCTGATCTGGGACCTTAACTGTGGTGGGGAATGAGTAGTAGGGACATGTTTTGGAGGAAAGAAAATAGATTTATATAAAGAATACCTGCATTCTCATGTCAGCACACTCCTTTCTACATTTATGACTTCAGACAAATTACTTAATCTCCTGGAGACTTAATTTCCTTTCTGCAGAGTTCCAAGGGGTCTGTGCGGGGTCAGACGAGATTAATGTGTGGGAAAATGCCTTGATAATCATACAGTGTTATAGTTCTATAAAGGTGCATAATTCAAATTGCTAACATTTACGTATGCAAGACTGTCCTATGCCAGGATAGCTTTAGGACTTAATTAAGCCAGTGCCCTGTCCTCCGGGAGCTTTGGTTTTGGCTAATCCCATGGGATAGTATCCAAGCAGTAAAGTGGCCCTCCACATCATTTCTTCCACTCATTTAATAGTGCCTTTTCTTCCTTTGTGAGTTTTCTTTGTTTTGATGCAAGTATTCTTTTCAAGAATCAAAGGTAATTAGGGTAAGATCTGTGTAAAGGCCAGCTTTCCGTCCTTGACAGGTTGGCTTCATGTTGGAAACTGAATTTATCACAAATGGATTCCACTGAAGACCTTTTGGGAAGAAACCATTAACATTCCCCGTAGTAAGGCCGTTTCTCTTCTTGGCTGCATTTATACTTTAGTCATCCAAGTCACCTTTTGCAAAACACAAGTCATTAATAGAATATATGATGGTGCCGGGGCGCCTGGATGGCTCAGTTGGTTAAATGTCTGACTTCAGCTCAGGTCATGATCTCATGGTTCATAAGTTTGAGTCCCGCTTCAGGTTCTGTGCTGACAGCTCAGAGCCTGGAGCCTGCTTTGGATTCTGTGTCTCCCTCTCTCTCTCTCTGCCCCTCCCCTGCTTGCACTGGGTCTCTCTCTGTCTCTCAAAAATGAACAAATATTAAAAAATTAAAAAAACAAAAAACAAAATCTGCGATAGTGTTTAAAACGATGGCTTTGCAACATGAGGTAGGCTGGTGCAAAAGACTTGCCTTTTTGGAACAGCAGACCTCCTGAGCTCATTACCAATGAATGGAAAGACTTGATTTATTATGATACTAAATTACTCTCCAAAGCTTGGCCTAATTTTGACATTGTTAGTATCTCAAAACCCTTGTGGGACAGTTTTTTGCAACTTAGCTTTCCATACTTTTTTTAGTTGCCTTTTTATAATTGTCAAATACGAGACATTTTAAATTTCAGATGTTTCAAGAGTAAGCATGTTTATTTTCTTTTCCTGATTTGTATATGTGTAGGCCCTTGTAAAGGTTATTTTTTAATCATTTTATGGTTGCTTAATTGAAGATTGCAGAAAACACATGCATATGGGAAGTGTATTTATAAAATGTATGGTTAGGTTGTGATTCTGGATCAGAAGGAATGTTTTTATCAGTCATTTGGACTTCTGACAATCTGTATTTAATAATGTTCTCTTCAGTTTCTGACTTACTGTTTGCCAAAGTTCCGACACTGCCTTCCATTTTCTTTCCCTTGTGTTTTTTTTTTTTTAAGTTGATGAGTATTTTAGCAGTACGTTGTAAAGCACCTGGTCATATAACTATATTTTTACATGACAAATTACCTTTGTAGTTTGGCAAAATTAATCTGAGTATTTTCTGTTCTGGCAGTGCTGGATGATAAAGTAATAACATTTGAAGAAGGAAAATGTTTACGACTACTCTGAATAGTTGTGCTAATAAAACGAGACGAATCTGGAGGTATATGTGTGGGGATTTAGAAATGCATGAGCAAATCTGAGCTTAAGATAGCATGGAGAGCATGTACTATTACATTCGTAAGCTTGGTGGTGCTAATACAGCCCATATGTCCCTAACAGAATGGAATAATGAGAGCCCAAGTTATTTTTAATTGGACATTTTCTTTTCCAAGTGGATCCTAAGGAAACGCTAAATAAAGAGAAGCACAAAATGCAATGAGGGGATACATTTTTGCGTGAATGGCTTGGTACTCATGAAGGAGATACGATTCTTTTAGAGACAGAGGGTATACACCAGATGATTTATCCAGTGGGGGACTTCTATCACTTACTGTAGGCCAGCCTCCTCTTTAGTGGGACTGGAGAGACACAAGCAGTTACGTAAGATCCCTGTACTTGAGGTTGCCTAGGCCAGGGAGCAAAGAGAGAGACACAAAACCTAATTGCATTATACTTCTACATGACTGAAGATAGTCAACCCTAATAAATGTGCCAGGAATTCACAGTATTAATGAATAAAGTTTTTCATTTGGAGAGGGATGCTCTCAGGTTCTCATACTGGCTGTATCGCTTGTGAATTTGAAAAACATGGACAAATTTTTCAAAGTCTTTTAAACTTTTTTAATGTTTATTTTTGAGAGAGAGAGAGACAGAGCATGATCAGGGAAGGGGCAGAGAGAGAGGGAGAGACGTAATCCGAAACAGGCTCCAGGCTTTGGGCTGTCAGCACAGAACCTGACGTGGGGCTCAAACTCACGAGTCGCAAGATCATGAGCTGAGGTCAGATGCTTAACCAACTAAGCCACCCAGGAGCCTCTTTAATGTCTTTTCAATGTCGTTTAGTCTTTATGTTTAGTCTAGATTTGGAGAAAACATTTTCTACTCACAGAGCTGTTCTTCTGAGGGTTGAGATAAATATGTAAAATGTCCACCTGTGTGGCACACAGTAGAAGCTTAATAGATGCTGACTGCAGATCCTTCACTTTCCAGAATGATAAAGATTGTACTATGTTACTTTGGCCTCCACAAATATCTTCACCATTTCTCTGGAACCCCCAAAAAGGCATTTGACCCCTTGAACCGATTCACCAACAGGATAGGTCTTCTGCAAAATAAAATCTCAATATTTTTGTGTGTAACAGAGCATGAAAAGGACAGTAAAGGAAATAAGCACTTCACACGGTAGCAGTGTGAGCTCACAGCTAGTGGTGTATCCTTCAGTCTGCTGGTGTGATAGGGGTCAGAGAAGGGAGGAGAGCAGAAATGAGGACTCTGTCGCCTCAGTTCTGGGGAATCAGAAAGTGGTGTCAACTGGGTCTTGTCTAACATGTAGTTTCGTTGCCATTATTGTTGTTGTTGCTGCTGTTATTGTTGTTCTTTGAAAACATAGGCTTTGACACTTGAAGAGTGCTTCTCTATTCAGCCCCCTTCACCTCTGTGCACCCTTGGGGCAGTGGGGGTGACCAATACCTGCAGCTCTCAACAAAGTCCTGCGTCCAGACTGTGACACTGGGCACGGTAAGCCATGGTAATTAGGTCTTTGCCAGAGTACAGAGATATTTATCTGGATGAATTTTAAACACGTGCTTCCCACAATTCATCTCACACATGACTCTTGGCAGAGCCATGAGTATATTTTATTGTAGAAGATTAACACGCAAATTATTGTTACGTTTATATAATGCTGAGTTTGTACTTACGGAATGATTGCGCTTTGCTGGCGTAGTGGTAGATGTCTGGATTAGAGTGACACTAGTGGATTATCAGTTTCATGTGGAACTATTTCTTTCTGAAAGTAATTTCCAGTTAAATTAAGTAAAGGGGCTTCTAACTGCTTCTACAGAAGTTATTCTGAATAATATAGTGCTCAAAGGCTCTGGTCAAAATATACAATGCAGTGGTTATTTTTCATTAATCATTGTAATTAAATATGTGTATAGTATAATTTTTGCTTTCTACTCAACAATTAAAATTTAGGCATTTTCCCCTGTATAAGTCTATATGTATATTGCTATAAGAGATTATAGTTAACAAGATAAGATGTTAGGCATGTCTCAGACAGCCAAGTCCTGAAACGCAGAAGCTTTTCATGGTGATATATATTTGATATATCATATATATCAAATTGGAGCAGATAGAATCAAGCACTGTAGTATATTTTATAAGGTGTCCACCTTGGTAAGTAGCTTCTGAACCAAACTTTCTACCCAGCATGAAACAATAAGACCTTGTTTTGCTACTTTAGAACATGTAAGAGAGATTAAAATTCTTTGGAAAATAGTTTAAAACTTTTTTTTTTGACTCAAATAGGTAAGGAACAAGTCCAATAGTGCTGACAGCAGTGGAATTTATAACTCAAGCCTAATAATCTCTGAGTCCCAAAGGAATGCAAGGCAGACATCCGTTCTAGTCACGGACTTGTAACCGGGGATTTGACAAAGGTTGAATCCTTACCATGTGCCAAGATCCACGCTGTTTTGGCATTTAGGATATTCTTTCAAAGAAAACTTCATCCTTGCTCATCAAGAAATATGCTGGGTTGGCCTAGAGAGCCCCTTTATCTAAACTTGACTCGTCTGTCTGAATTAACTGGAGAAGTTGGTTCAAGATCCAGGTTCCTGGGCCCTAGGCCTAGAGATTTGGATTTGTTAAGTCTGTGAGAAGCCCGGGAATGTGGATGCCCAAAGACTCCTGGAATCCGAGTTTACTGACCAACATAATTTTTTTTAGAATTGTTTTTATGACTCAAAGACTCAGTAGTTTTAGCATTGTCTGGTTTATAGTCACTTGCAAATTTCCTTCAATAATCTTTCTGTATATTTTGTCACAAAGAAGATGTTGCTTGATTGAACCCAACTGTTCGAGAAAGGAACCTTCAGAGGGGCCAGACGTCTGGCTGGCTTCTCTCTTGGTAACCCCAGTCTCCTGTGTGATGTCTCCAGCATCCATCCATATGGCCCAAACGATTACACTGTCTTTTTTTGGTATCCCTGCAGTTACACTCCTAAAAACCAAATTATATTATGTTGGCCATCTACTACTTGGATTCCTGTCCCTCTGGACAAAGTCCATCTAAACTTGTTATCATGACATGTGAGATCTGTGAAATCTGGGCCTCAAGCCAACAATCATTCAGGCCTCATTGTCAAGCACCCGTCTCCTGCACCCACATTTATGATAAGGAATGGCATCTTGAGTCTTTCCCATACTGTTTATCTTTTATATAGAATATTACCTCCTCACTGTCCATTTGGCAAACTCATTTCCTTTAAGATGCACACAAATGTCAAATTCCTTCCCAGTCAAAATTTCTGACTCCTTTCTCTGGGATTCTACAGCATTTTGTTTGTACATTTATTATTTCCCTGCTGTTGTTGTATTGTACTGTGTCAGTCATTCCCATTAGATTCCAAGAACCTTGGCCCATTCATTCTGTATCCCTAGTGTTAACAACCATGCCAAAAGCACCAGGTTCTGCAGAAATGTAATCGAATGAATAAATGCATGATGCTGTTGGCCAGTCCTGGAAGACAAAAAGATTCATAATCTAATGAAAGGGACGGCTTCCTCAGAAGTGCATTTTCCTTCCCATAGACTGGTTACCCAATGGGAAAAGAATACAGCACCCACCTTTCTACCTCACGCTAAGCAGGTTTGTCAGGCAAATGCCTGCTGGTTAACCCAACCCTGATCAGCATCAAACACTCCAAACCACACATGAGGCAATTCATATGCCACACTGGAAGATCTGTTTAAAGAAGAAATAATTCCACTTGATGATAGATCTTTTTTGGCACTGAGTAAAACCATCAGTTAAGTAGATGTGCACACAGATGTGGTTAACCGTAGAATGAAAATTTAACTCATACCATTAACTTTGTGTATCTTTCTTGGCTTAATTAAAGAGAGCAAAGCAAAGAACTTGTGAAAATTTTGTGCATTTGTGCTCTTTTTTTGTTTTTGTTTTTTGTTTTTTTTTGCTTTTTGCTTTCATTTTGTTGATTTTATCTCAGGCACATGATTTCCTGAGGGAGAGATTTGAGGAGCCAGGGCTCTCCCGAAAGGTGGAAAGAAAACCAGAAATCATAACTCCTTAATCACTCTGTTTCCACAAAACAGGATCCACCTTAATCTTCATGATGTGCACATTGAAGAACATTGGAAGGCTATAATAAATTCTAAACTTACAAGGTTTCATGTGGTCATAATGGTGACAAAAGTTGGACTCTCAGTCCTTCTTAGCCAAAAGAGAATACTAATAATACCTTTCTACTTTCAAGGTGAATGATCAACTGATGGGCAGAGGTAACTCACATGCCTGTGGGCTGGGTGTGTGAAAAATTTCAGCAAAAATTCTGGTGGCTAAATAGGTAGAAGATGGTGGAGCATAGTTTGATATTCTCCCACCTTAGCTTGACCCTCAGTTCCCTGGGCGCTGTCTCTGTGCTGGCAATACTTTCAATGCCAACAGGAAATACATGGAATGACACCTGAGATGATTTTTGATAAGGCACTGTGCTTTAGTAATACAGGCTTAGAACACCATCCTACAAGATCTTACACTTATGAGACTGTTTAGAAACCATACGCTCTTCTTATTCTTGACTCACACTTATTATTAGCAAGGCCATATTGTCGTCAGGGGATTAATCATCCCTATAATAATAATAATAATAATAATAATAACAACAGTAACACATAAAGGAATGGATCATAGATAAGGTTTATTTAGAGTATGTTTATGAAGTTCATGAATATTATCACATTGAAATCTTCATCAAACCTGATAAAATAGGTTCTATTTAGTAATGCTGCTAATAGCCCAATTTTACACAATGGGGAAACTGGAGTAGAGAAAATTGCCTCAAGTTCATTATCTTACTTTGTAGCTTTTATAGGATAGGTGAGCAGTGGGTAATTTCCAAAGTCAACTTTAAATTTGTTATTTCCATGCCTTAAAACTCAAAATCAGAGGTGACAGCTCATTGTCAGTAGGGAATCTTATGATGTAACTTTTTGTGTCTGATTTTTTAATTAGATAACTATGTAAGAAGTCATTATTTACTCTTCTCCATTTTTGAGTGCAAATGGTTCTTGGGTCTCTTAAGGTATTTCTATAAAATGGGAAGAGACTCACTAGTTTGAAAGCAAAGTATGACAACTCTGATCCCATTTCCTGTACTAATGAAAGTCTATAGAAAAATGCCTGATTGTGGGGTACATGTTTTGCAGAGCATACTCTCCATTCTTTTCTTTACCAGCACTAATAATAAATAGTTAAATGGATTGATTTGAGATTCACCTCTTTTTCCCTGTGGAGGTGATAATGGACAATGAAATGACCAGAGGGCAGATAATAGCATAAAGTCAGTGGCCTCTGAGAGAGCCTGGAAATAATGGAGAATTGACTGTTATAAATAGGTCAGATTCTCTCCTTTTCTGGATCTGTGTAATTGCCTAGCCAGTAGATTTTATTGGGTGAAAAAACGAGCCAGACATGGTCTGGAAAAGGCTGCTCTACATTGATGATTTGAAAATAAGCACAGGATGTGCTTGAAAGTCTTCACCCTGTTGAATGTGACATTTGGCCATCTCTCCCTTTATACACTCTGTACTGATGCACTTATCTCTGCCTAAAGCACAATTGTGTTTCCTGAATCTAGGGATTGTGGTGAAGACCTATCAATTAACTGTCCTTCCCAGTTCTATGTAAATATTATCTATGCACCTTAATTCTTCAATTTCCACTCCTTAATTCCTTCATTCCTCTTTAGACAGCTAGACCATGTCTACTGGTGTTTCCGTGTTCTTCTGTCACTGTGTGCCTACTATCTGTCTTGAGGCAACTCTGCCTGAACGGCATACTTGATTCAGTATTCTTGAATCACACTGAATATTAGCAAGGCCATATTGTCAGTGACATAAGTAATTTAGATGAGCTCATTGATGGAGTTATGAAACCAGGCTCTGCCCAGGCATGGGAGCAGTTTAGTGAATGGCCCCATGGCCAGCCAAGTTCCATAACCACATGAAAATACCAGTTCTGTTTGGCCCATTGGGGAATTATGTGGTGTTTCCTTCTGTGACAGTCTGTATTTGGCTGAATTGGGTGGAACCAAAATATTTGCTATCCACACTTTGCAACTGAGAGATGATCAGGCCCTGTGAAGGAAGCCTAAACATACTAGTGTCACTCCTACCGGTAGTGGCTGCCTGATTTGTCTGGACCACATGCATCTGGAACGGATCAGTCTATGACTGCATGTCACTCTTCCCTCTCCACTCTGAGGGCTGACCTGATTGGGTTTTCAGCTGGACTTCAGTGTGGGTATGTGTCAGCGTGAGCTGATTGTTTGCAACAAAGTCCAGACAAAGAACTTAATTCATATTTCTTCATTAAGCAAGCTATACTGTCTAGAACCACTCTTTGGAGCCATATTTGATGACTCCTTTTCTTTCATTTTCACATTTTTACACAGCTTTAAAAAATGCTGTCCATCTTACCCTTTCACGTTGATTCCCTTGTAGCCCATGTATGTCTTTCCTCCCCTGACTTTCACACCATAGTTATCGTGCTCTTCCTCATTCCAGGGCTGATGACATTACTTTTCATTATTTACAAGGTCAAGACTAACCTTCTTAGCTTGATACTCAAGGCTGTTCCTTCTGTGGCTCTCCCTAATCTTCCCAAGGAAACTTTATCTTCTCTTCTGAACTAAATTTAGAGTATGTCCTTACTTTTATCTTTATGGCAGTCTTACTGTGGTGTAAAATTTTACCAAGTGCTTTGTCTCCACTCTCGGTGAGCTCATCTAGCGCAAAGATCATGCCCAATAAATGTTTGAGGAGCTAAACTGAACTCAGGTAGCTGACTCCAACCGCCTCTGTGAAATTTGCATACAGCACAAGTCTGTGTCTCCCTCTATATTACTTCCCGGCAGATTTTAAATATGGAACAAATTAATAGTGACAAAGTTTGCACAGATAACTCTTAACATTTTTCAGTTTTAAAGTTATTTAATGGAATAAGCTCCCTTTGTTCCCTTTGTGGACTTTTTTTGGTCAAAGCAGTGTACTCTTGCTTTGAAAACAGGAAGGTAGAACATTCCAACAGTATCATGAACCCTCTGTTTATATTTGTAAAACCTGTAGTCTTTCCAGGCCTTGAGGCAAGAGCAAATAGACATAATCAGAGGCATTAGAACTTGATTATGTTGAATTGGATTCTTATAACTGAGGCTTGGTAGCCAAAATTAGTGGTGTGGTAGTTTATACTGAAAGAGATGCTTGCGTTATTGCAAAACCTTAGACTTCAGCTTGCTGGAATCTTTGACGACATCTGGATGTTTTGAAAAAAACAGCTATCACATGTTTTTTATTATCTCTATAATTGTATTCTTCTTATGAGGGAGCTGCATAAAGACCCAGGGTTGCGGGTAATGCAAGGCCATGACATTTGGATTCAGATGGATGGATTTGAATCCTCGTTCTTCCCCAGCCAGCTAGGGTAACTAGAGCATGTTTTTTGTTCTTTTCCATCTTTGGGTCTACTTTCTCAATGTTTAAATAGAAGAAAAATAATACGCATCTCCCAGGATCACCGTGGCAAATCAATTAGGTAATGCCTGACACGTACCAAGTACTAGTCAACATTAGTGCTTTTCCCCTTTGCCCTCTGACTTGAAATAATATGAATGCTGTGGCTTATAAATGGCTATTTTTACTACACGGATAAGGCAATTTTGCAGTATTGTGTCTGTGTCACTTTCCCCCAAAGGATCTCTATGGGGGCATAGTTCCTCCTACTCAGTTTCTCCATAACACTATTTATTTTTAGGGTCCAGAAGAGGATACAATACCCCAGAAATAGCCATTACTCTGTCTCAGTTAAGATACTCACCACTAAAAAACTCTGAAAATCACATATTTTTAATGGGAAAAAAAAAAAAACCTTTCCAGTAGTTTCCTCATCTCAAAAGCAGTGGGTATCATGGATTATTAGAAAGGAATTATCCAAACAAAGTGCTCTTAAAAACAACTACCTGCAGAGGAGTCTGGCTTATCAACAGACAAAAAAGGATTTTTTCTATTAAATTTCAGCTTGTTGCTACAAACATGAAAACAACAACAATCATAATATATTCTTTGGGGACAGTGCTGTGAATGTTTCCACTAAGTGAAATTCTCAAGTAAGAGCTTTTGAGAATGAACATGAATCCTTCGAGAACCTTAGGGAATGTCTATTAGGAAACAGGTAAACAACAACACGGAAGCCATGATAAAGAGGGAAGTAAACAAGGCAAATTAAGTAAATAATTTCATCGCAGACCACACTATGGAAAATACGATGTGATAGAGACAGTTCATTTAGCCTGAATGACCAATGTAATTATAACTAATGAATTTTTTTTTCCTTTTCTGCATAATATTAGTGTCACCCACAGTTATGAAGTTGTTTTTCATATGAAAACATCACAGCTGTGCAAAATTACATTTATCGACGTCTTTTCAGTGAAAAATCAGGTTGCGTTTGCCTTTACTTAGATTTGGATTTAAAGGCTTATCTGTAGTCTCAAAACACAATGTTAGAACATAAAGAAAGATCTTCACTATCCAACATGATTTTCTTTTTTTACCTTTAACAAACATACTGGAACTTACTCTTGATTTTACTTTTTTTGTGTGTGGAGATATTGTACTACTTGCATAAAATACTTTGTAAATCTGGAAGGGGTTTATGGGAAAATTATAGCATTCCCTTTAATAGTGATGAAAATAATAAGAATAATTATCTTGATAATTAACTAAATTAGCTTAAGTTTGGTCTTTTCATGATAGACATGGATAGAAGCTGACTTGCCACTCCCCCCTCCTAGACTGTGTTTCTTTTTTTTTCTGATTTTTTTTAGTCTGTGTTTCTGTATTTCTAAATCATTAACATCATTTCTACAAAATTGGATAGCAAATATATTCCTGAAGAAAATGAGTATTCAGATAATTCTTTGTCTTTAAGTTGTGGAGAGACTAGTAAATAATGAGATCCAGAGACAATCTCTAATTTCATATAATTGGTAGTTTGAGTTTGATTTTGACTCCACCCTTTTCTCCGGAACTCATAACAAGAGGAATGAAAGAGTTGAACGTCAGGTCCTGTGCCCTTCTCTTTTCAAAATTAAGAGCATGTTACTCAGCATTCAAAAAGAATGGAATCTTGCCATTTGCAATGACGTGGATGGAGCTAGAATGTATTGTGCTAAATGAAATAAATCAGAGAAAGACAAATACCGTATGATTTCACTCATGTAGAATTTAAGAAACAAAACATGAACATAGGGGATGTGAGAGGGAACAGAAGAGATGGAAGCAAACCATAAGAAGCTGTGAATGATAGAGAATAAACAGGATTGATGGAGTGAGGGGCTGTGGGGAATGGGCCGGACCGGTGATGGGTACTCAGGATACTTGTTGTGATGAGCACTGGGTATCGTATATAAGTGATGAATCACTAAATTCTACTGAAACTAACATTGCACTGTATGTTAACTAAAATTGACATAAGAATTTAAAACGAAAACAAAAAGTGAAGAGCACGATGCTGATGGAGGAGTGGTGGTATTTGGTATCCGTGAAATGTGTGAACAGGACCCTTAGATCATAGTTGAAGGCATATAAAGATTAGGATTAAGTGGGTTTGGGGTGCCTGGGTGGCTCAGTCTGTTAAGCATGCGACTCTTGATTTTGGCTCAGGTCATGATCATATGGTAGGGGGGGCCAGCCCTACGTAGACTCTGCACTGACAGCACTGAGGTTGCTTGGGATTCTCTCTCTCTCTCTTGTTCGCTCTCTTTCTGCCCCTCCCCACTGATGTTCACAGCCACACTCGCTCTAAATAAATAAATAAATAAATAAATAAATAAATAAATATTTTTTAAAAACTAACAGAAAATTAAAAAAAAAGAATAAGATGATTTGGAAAAGGTAAGAAATGGGATTAGAGGAACAAAAGGTTAAGAAACAGCTGAGCAAGTCACCGGTAGAGTTAACCTCCCTGGATCTCTTTTTCTGTGTGCAGCAGCAGCTCTTACCCTTCTCCAAGGGTAGTGATTGGGAATTGATAAAAATATGAAATGTTTGCTTTTTTCATGTCATTCCATCATCTAACTCTGTAAAGCCCAAGTGACAGCAGTAATTGATCCAGTGTCACCTCCACTGGTCCTGTTTAGTGGGAAGGGATGGGAGGGGACAGTTCCCTGTGGTCATGGGCACATCTAAGAATAACCCCATGTAGAGGGAATCTCAAGTACAAGTGTGGTCGTTCGTTGTTGGATTTAGGTGGGCCTGCGTTGGAATCCCAGCTCTACTGTTAACTGACTATGAAATTTAGGGCAAAGTATACATTTTGTCTAAGTCTCTTCTGTAAACTGAACACATTACTGTTATTTTAGAGTTCTTATTAAGTGACATAAGAGATAAAAAGTATACATAATGGGATGTTCGTGTATTGCTGTTGGTTTTATGTGTTGGGCTAATTACCCCTGTATCCTAAGATGGATGGATAGATGCATGGAACAGATGAAGAGAGAGAGAGGTTCTGCTCTGAAATGTCTGGAAGATCCATTTTATTTAAGATCGCAATGGGACTAACTGGTATACCCGAAGATTGAATTTAATTGTTGCCAGGGGGAAAGTATGGTATGAAGTGAGAGCCTTGGATATGGGAACCATTCTTCATAAACCTTTTCATTTTTATAACTCAAGTTTCTTTTATTTCGTAAAGATTTCATATCGGTTTTGCTTTCCGCTTTCCTGTAATAGGTAGGGCGTATGTAATTATC
The DNA here is from genome assembly GCF_006229205.1 of Suricata suricatta. Classification (NCBI taxonomy): domain Eukaryota; kingdom Metazoa; phylum Chordata; class Mammalia; order Carnivora; family Herpestidae; genus Suricata; species Suricata suricatta. The sequence continues at coordinate 16,799,225 of NC_043708.1, read as the reverse complement.
TCTTTCTAAGAGAATACCAAAGAGGAAAATGAAATGCTGAAGGGCATGCCCCTCTGTTTTGTGTAGCTATGTACTCAATAGTCAACCTACCAACAGTTGATGCCATGAATTGAATTCGACGGCCAGTGTGGAATACTCAGAACATTATTCAGTTGGTGGCCAGAAGGTCTGAGTTTTAGTTCTGTCTCTAAAAACTCTTTGAGTTCTGTCAGATGGCTTAACCTTCTTGATTGGTCAGTTTCTGCATCTGTTCTACACTGGCAAGTTCCAGTCATTCTGTAATTATCAGAATCTAGGGAGCTCGCATTAGTGATCCAGAGCTTGGCTCTGGGTTTGGTTGGCTTGGCCTTGTAGCTGCCTTCCGTACTTCACAGTTCTGGCACCTTGGCAAGGTTCATAATCCAAATAAGCTTCCCTTTTCTCACTAGGGCAGTGGCAAAAGCCTTTAAATTAAAGCCTCCTTAAGGAGTTGCCTTAGGATGAAATGAGGTTATACGTGAAGAGTGTTTAGCATTGTACCTGGTGCAGTTATGTGCTCTATAAATATTAACAAGTCTTCCAACATGGCTTATTAAAAAAAATGATATGGTAAATGTCTCTGATGTTTTGAAAAAGCAGCAGACGTTAATGTGTCCCCTCATTACTGACCCAAGAGCTTAGGTCATGCCCTTCCAAGCTACCAAGGGCAGATGATCACAGAGGAACAGCTAGCTCACAGGCTTCTTCAGAGAGAGAGAGAGTCCCTCTAGCTCCCTCTAGGAACTCAGTAAATGTTTGACCATGCTAATGCTGTGGATTGTCAGAGCGTGGAGTTTCCTGGTGCAGACAGGTAAGGCAGAGGGACCTTTTGGTTTATGGCAGGATTTGGAAGGCTGATTATGAAACCTTTTGTGTGAAGGAGCAATGCCAGTAATCTTCCAAGAGGCCTAAATTGCTGTAACTAACAAGTCTCGTTTCTCTTATATCTGACGTGTCTGCCATGCATTAAGTCTCTAGAAACTTACCAGCCTCACCTCCTGGATCTAGTTTCAGAAGACTTGCGGAGGCAGTGGCATTTTTTGATGTCAGGTTCAGGATGTGACTCTCACATTTATTTTTAACTATGGGATTTTTTGCAAATTAAAGACTTTCAGGCTCAACACATACGGCAAATAAGGCTGAGAATACTTAGAGAGCAGCCCCCTTCCACCTGCTGGCTCTTTTTCTTTTGATTCAAGTAAGGCTGTACAGGTGTCTGCCTTTGTCATTGTTAGGAAATACACACTGGCTCTCCTTTGCAGCCTTCAGACAGAGAAAAAGGATGCAATGGATAATGCGGTGATAAAAGTTTATTGGCCAAGAAACATGAGATCAAGACAAAATGTGACGATCAAATTTCTTTAGACTGCAAACAGTATTTAGTAATGGCCAACTTTTAAATGCTTGCCCCCAATATTCCACATGCAGTCTCTCTCTTTGTCTTCCTCTTTCTCTTGGTGACACCACTGGGATCATGTATGGGTTATTTCCCCTTGTTGAACTCCTTGGAACAGCAGCTGTCTCTGTCATATTTTATCCCCAGTTCCAGCACTGATTAGGTAAAATGTTAGCGATTCAACACATATTTGTGGAAGGAGAGAAGGAGTCAGAGGAGGAGGGGGAGAAAAGGAAAGATAAAGAAAGGAAAACAAAAGAAAGATTTCAACTTTTTTCCCACAGGTGATTATAGATAATTTTGCTGGCAGTGGTGTTTTCCACACTGTGATTTTGGAAAATGAAAAAGCCTTTTTGTCCTATTGAAGAGAGAGCATAACAGATGACTTTTGGAGTACAGTGAAACTCAGAGCTGCCTGTGTGCTTGGCACAGTTATCCAAATTATTATACAAGCAGAATAGATTCAGCTTTATTTCATTAGCTTATAGGGTAGGACATATACTTTTTAAAATGAGTTTGAAGTTTAAATTGGAGAGAAAATCTCATCTGGAGCCAAAAGTCCAGCTTCACTTCTCTTTCCATCCTCATACAGAAGAAAGGGGAACACAACACATTGTACTTTATTTTTCAAAGCACTTAACTTACTTATTAAATGGCTTTATTATGCTCTGCAAGACCATACATATATTTAAGTTAAACAAGGATGCATGTTTGGGCCAGCAATCAGCAAATATTTATGGAAGTCCCAAATACCAGCAAGTTCCATGCTCCAGTTTAGTGGTCTTCTTGAGGGATTTAGTGAACTGTCGTTTTGCAAAAGAATTTAAAAAAAGTTACTGCAGCAGACAAGCATTTGTCAGTGAGCGGTCACAGGCCACAGATGCCCTCTCTGCAGAATGAAAGTATTCTGTGCTTCATTTCCTGAAATATTAGTCAAGCTAAGAAATACAGCCTGGGTGGCTCAGTCAGTTAGAGGTCCGACCCTTGGTTTAGGCTCAGGTCATGATCTCATGGTTTGTGGGTTCGAGGCCTGTGTCATGAGTAAGCAGTCTGCTTGGGATTCTCTTTCTCTTTCCCTTTGCCCCTCCCCTGCTCATGTATTCTCTCTCTCTCTTTCTCAAATTAAATAAATAAACAAAAAATATATATATAAGAAATATAATACAGGATGTACAACATTTTTATTTTTTTCCCAAAGCTTGCCAGTTGCAAAAAGATGACTCTGAGGTCCTATCAGACCACATCTTTGCTGCTTGAATACTTCTTTTGAATGCTCCCCCCTTCCCTTAACTGAAAGCTGACAATGAATTCAATGCCCAATTAAAGCTGACAATGAATTCAGCTCCCTTAATAGAGCTGAGAATCTCATCCTCTTAAAATTGTGATACTTCCCCTTGATCCATTGGTGGTAAAATTTAATTCATTGACTTTGACCAAAATAGTCAGCATTGTGAATAGGAGTGTAGTGTTACGGAGTGTTGTGGTTATGTCTTTGTAGCCATTTCTTCCGAATGTAAAAACAGAGAGCTGCTGCTGTGCATTTCAGTAAATTTGGCCTGGTTATGAGAACAGGACAGTATCACGGCAGGATGCTGGTAAGGTGATTCTGAGGTTCTTTTCCCCTGAAGGCGGCTTGCTGAACGACAGAGTCAGAGAAGGTGCTCCAGGTGCTCCATGGTGAGCCAGCCAGCCTCACATGCCGTCACCTCCTGGGTATATATCACACCCCACGGAAGGCACGCATATGAACTAAAGATCTATAACATCATCTACTAATGCCTGTCTAATGGAGAGAGGTACCATTCTGGTAATGTAATTTTGGTCCTTACACACTTGCAAGTTAGAAATTTGATTTTATTCTTTGTGTAAAAGCTATCTTTATTGAAAGGGAGAGATAGAAAATTTACAGGTGGCAAGGTATTGAAGGCTTTTCACATCAAATTTTACAGTCGATTCAGATCCTGATCTAAGAGGCTGAAGGAGGCTGGTGGCCCTCATAATCTTGCTGTGCCTTCAGAAAGGACTTAGTCACTGTGTTAGAATATGCCCGGACGCCTGTACGATTATGCCACAGGTCAGCCATGGAATGATTTCTCCTCTCTGTAAAAATCTTAAAATGAATCTGGCAGTGAGAAAAGAACATGGGAAGAAAGCCAAGTATTGAAAACTAGAGAACTACCTGTTAAAACTTTTAAGGATTAGAGGAAGATGTATACCTGTTTCTGTTTTCTAGCAGCGAGATGTTAAGACAGTATTGATAGTAGGCATGTAAGTGAGAACTTTGCTAGGAAGTTGATAAATTCAGTCTTATGAATGTAGATATTTTGTGCTTTTAAGATATTTTGTACTTTTAAGACCGTTTTAACTGTCTGGGATATACAGATGCTTCTCTTAAAATTAAATCAAAACAGAAGTAACAGGCTGTGCTGTCTGGACATTTAAAATATCTTGGAAGTTTGGTACTCTAGAGACAATTTTGTAAATTTTAGCTGCAGTATTTGCCAATTTGGGAGAATGCCCGCTGGGTTGTTGTGCATGGCACAGTCATCTCATCGGTCGGAGCTTCATTTTAGATATTTACCTTAGCTTTTGACACCTGCACCCCAACACCCAGTGGGACACTATTCATAAAGCAAACCCAAAAAACAAAACAACACAACAGTAAAAAACAACTAGTGATCAAATGCATTTGGGAAAAATGTGTTTTAACTTTGAAATTGGAATCATAGCCTGAACTTATCTGCAACCCGGTGATGTTGCACATGCTTTGCCTTGCAGGGGCAGTTGTAGAAGATGGTGAAGCTGGTCCTAGAGCCAGACTCCTTGGGTTCAGATCCCATCTCTTTCTTGTTCCTCGGTTGCCGTAGTCAAGTTATCCTGTCTCTGCGCCTTAGTTTTCTTGTCTACAGCATGGAGATAATATCTACCTTATACAGTTGTTGAGCAGATTTAATGAGCTGATACGTGCAGTCTGCTCAGAACCGGGCCTGACAGGCAGTACGTGCACATTAAGTATTAGCTATTTCTATTCACTACAAATAGTGTTTTACTAGCATAATTTCTGTACCACTTGTAATCACCTAGTAAATGACTTTGTGAACTCTTCTTGCTTTCTAAGTGATAAACCTAAAAACCACAGGCCCCTATACTCCTTTGGAAAATAAAGTCATGACTAATTTACAATCTTCTTTATTAAAGCTTTATTTTTTAAAAAATTAGATAGCTACATTATTAGTTTGCAGATCCCTTGAGACCAGAATGCATATCATATTTATCTTGCAATACCTCCACGGCTTCTAACCAAGTGTTGAATGAAGTGATGGACACATTTGCTTGAACTACTTCTTCCCTACATTTATATTATGGATATTAGGGTTTATGAGTAGGATATCCAGATTTTTCAAAAAGGTGAGGTTTTTTTTTTCACCAGGTGAGGTCCCTACAGCGAACCAGAGGTTATAAAAACAAAAGCTAACAAAAAAAGACACTTTTCACAACCACTTTCTATATAGAACTGGTTCCTATTAGAAAGAAAATGGTGATTGTACCAATAGTTAATCTGGGACCTTTTTTAGGATGTAAAGAAGGTAATGGGCATATTTAAAAAGTGTCTCTTATTATGTTCTAAGCATAGATCATAAGAATAAGGAACCCTCCGTGTGGTCTGTTTTGCTCTTGGAATATTCATGTCCTATGTGCGTACATCTTTTCATTTGGGTTATGAAATTGTCATTTTGTAGACAAAACAAGAGGCAAAGGGTTCTCATTTGCCTCCACCATTATAGTCTGGTTTACCAGGGACTTTACGTTTCCACCCTGCAACATTTTATCCTTGCTTCAAAATTAATTGACAAAAAAAAACCCCAAGTAATTGAGAACAAATGGAGAAAACAACGTGGATAGGTTGTTGGGGGGAGAATCAGAGTTACGGGCAGGTGCTTAGCTGATTTTAATGAGAAGCAAAGCAATGTCCAATGTTCTGGATAAATGTCGATATGCATTATTAAGTGAAACAGTGGTAAAATATAGACTGTCAGAAGCATTTTTCTTCTGGAGACATGGGGAGAATTGAAATGCACTTTCAAAGGAGACATCTCTTTCAGTGTTTCTTCAATCATTTTCTGTTTGAAGCTTTAATTACAGTGCTTCTTGCTACCTAATGCTTTCAGTTTAAAATCACATCACAAAGGAGAGGGGAAGACGCAGTTGCTCAGACAAACAGCAGCCATGGCATCAGCATTGAGGTGTTGATTCATCGGGGAGTTCCTGCTACTTGCTTCCTTCAGAGATCAACATTTTGTTTTGGGGATGCTTTTGCATCATGTATATCAGACACATTGTTTCTTTAGAGTAATTGCTATGATATTGCTATTGCCAGAACAGATAATAACTTGCAGGAAATAATGTTTCCTGAAATAAAGGAACTGGTTATCTCCACGGTCTTCTCTAGATCTGGCAATGTGGGTGGCTAGCGGCTTCCTAAGAGTTTAGTATCCTGATCAAAGGAACCTATATTTAAAATGCAGTCATAAATCTAGATATGGAACATATAGATCCTTACCTCTGCACACATGCATGCCTATATGCGTACGTTTATAACTGTCACAGTTACTCACACTGAAGAATTTGTGACTCAGTCTAGTCAATACTTACTCTGTGAACACATGCTCAGTTTAAGGGTGCAGAGCGCTCAGCCTCTGTCTCAAGTTGCTCATGACCTGGAGGTGGGCAGATAAGTGAGTAAGCATCGTAAGCTGTGGTGATTAGGGGGGTGTATGCAGCTGTTTGAGAGCCAAGTAAAAGTGAGCCTCATTTCCCTGTGGGATTCTGGGAAGATTGCAGAAGGAAAGGACTTTTGAGCTGATTTTTGATGAAGGAATTAGCTAAGCAGATCAGCAGTGAAAGGTCTACCAAGAACAGTGTGTGATCACTTTGGGGCTAAATGGTCACCAAAATGAATATGAGTTCTTTTGTTTCCAAATAGTTTAGATGTTTGTTGAATGCCTTGTCCTCACTGTCCAGAGGGAAGAGAGTTCACGGAGCCACACCACAGTTGGTTGTAGCAAGGACTGTATGTGATCTGCAATATATGTATATATACACGTACATGGAATAAATCAGGCCTTTTATAAAGCTCATTTCCATCCTACTTTCTTTATACCTCATAGCAGTTCAGGAAGATAGAGGAGAGTAGGATCATTATTTTTTAGATAAGGAAAGGGAGGATCACAGAATTGGTGTCACTTGCCAAAGGTCACATGGTTCAGTTTCCCTCCAGTGGCATTCCTGGACTCAACGCTGGAACCGAATCGGCACTGCTCTTCCCATCATGAGGGTAGATGGTGGGTTCTGGGTTAGATTCCAGGGTCCCAGTACCCCAGGATCCTGCACATCAACAACATTTAGTCAGTGGTGTTCCTTAATCATTAGTCACTAGCCATGCATAACTAGTTAGTTAGTGCACCTGCATGGTCACTATCACGTCACGTGAAATTGGCAAGGCTTTCTGTCTGTTTCAGGAAGCCCATAGGATATGGGCAAAATGTTGACTTTCACTGCCAGGTCTGCTTCCCTTCTCCCAGGAATTCAAATAAACCTCTTAAAGCTGCAGCTTCATTTCTGTACTTCGAAGTATTTCTGCCAGACACACCTTGTCTGTTCTAGCTCTGACTCTTCAGGGATAGGTAGGTTTATTTATGTATTTATTTACTTATTTATTTATTTATTTATAAATTGTTACTTGTTTGCTACCTGGGAAGTGTCCACCCACCTGGGAGGAACAATTTTGATTTTTCTCAATTGTACAGGTGCAAGTGTCCCCATAGAACTAACTGAAACTAGGTCCAGAATCAGGAAGTATGGAGCAGAAAAATCCCTTAGCCTATAAAAATTAGAAGTGCTATCATGCAACAAAGGACTGCTTCCTCATAAGGACAGTCTTCACATGTGGACCGCATGCTACATAACAAGGAACGTGTAAGGGCTAAAAATGATGTGGCTCATAAGAAGAAAGTTGAAAGATGCTATATGTTCCAATGTGATGAGTCTGCTTGATTTTGGATTCTGCGATGCTTGTGAGAAATGAAAAAAAAGAAGAGTATTCTTTTCTTTTTTCCTTACCATTAAGATCTTTTTGACTATGAAAAAGTGAAGAAGGGCAATTACTCCGTTGCTTTAATTACTCTCCTAATTATAACGATAACCTTGTCACATTATCATAATTCCCCAAACAGAAAATGCAGGCTCCAAATTGCACCAATATTTGGTAATTTTACCTTGTTAACGGCTCACTGTCAGTACATAGAACACTAAAAATTTTCCCATTACCTTTCGGCAGCAGGGTATCTATTTTCTTCTCTCTCTCTCTGTCTCTGAAAATGATGTTGCATTCTGCAGAGCATGTTTATGTCCCGCCACCCCACGATCTGAACACAACTTTTAAACAGCTTCCCACAGTTTCCAGAGCTCTCCATGGAGCCCTCTGTAATGCTCCCCTGGCTGTTTGATGGTGACAGGGAGCTGAGCCTGTATCTGGAGAGGGGAGATCACAGCCTGGGGTGGAAAGTAGCTGTTTTATCAAGGTATCTTACAATGTCCGTTCATGTTGTTGTAAAACGTTACCCTGTATGTTCTGTGAGATTATATCCACTAGAAATTTGTCAGCCATTGTCAGCACACTGTAAGGAATAAGGACATGCGTTCTTATAGCCAACTTAAAACAGTGTGCATTTCTTTGCCCTCATTTTCAAAGACGTTGACAACCAGGGACACTTGCTCCGCAGTGCCATCTGTTAGATTGTGAACGGTGCAGAGCGAGTGCTGGAATGCTACTAGAACGCTCCAGAACCCTGGCAGGTGGACAACAAAACACCCTGATGCATGAGTCTTGCCCGCGTGGAAATCCTCCCTCTATTACTACAGCAGACGACAGTGCTGACAACTGACAGTTGCAGAATGGCTGCGTGGTTTATAATGATAATGTAGGGGTGAGGTAAAATAGAATCATACCAGAAGCTTTTCCAAGTAGAATGGTACATCACCCTTATTTCCAAACGTATACTAATGTAGGCCTGAGACTCATGAGCTCCTTAGACAGTCTCGGCCTTTGGGGAAACTATGAGATAGTTTGGGTGTCGTTAGGGTTGTCTTTGCATTCTGTTGTTGTCCTCCTTTAGTCCTTACACTCCCAAAGCTCCCTATCCTTACTTCTATGGGACATTTTCGTCACCATATCTTTTTTCTGTCTTCAAGCTCCTACCCACAAAATTTGTTACAAGATGAGTTGGAAACTCATTGCTACCACAGTGAATATAACTGCCATGCGTGCTAAAGGTGCTTTTTTGAAAGTATTTACATTTTTGCTTTTGTTTCCCTTGCCTCTGGAGACATATCTAGTAAGAAGTTCGCTGTATTTTCAAACTGTGAGTTAAGCCTTAGGCTAAATGCAAGCAGTTTCTGAAATGGAATGTTTGACAGGTCCTGAACAACCAGTGGGGAAGAGTGTTCATGGGAGAAAGGAGGCCATTTCCTTCTGGAAGGTCACTGTACACCTGGACAGCTTCTGAATAAGCCCATCTGACTCACTCAGATTTTCAAAAGAATATTTCATTTCACAAAGACAAAGATATGTCTCAAATTCAAACTCAAAGTAATTGGAATGTTATATGTACATAAAAAGTTAAATTTCTTTAATGATTCCCAGGGTTTGCCAGGGAGGAAGTCTGGCAGCGTGTACTGAGAAGACCAGGGAATGCAATCTCTATCACTCCCTGACTTTGAGGACCTATGGCAGGTTATATGATTTTCTAGAAGTACAGTCTCCTGCTCTGTTAACGGAGGTTCATAACGCCCACTCGTAGACTTGTTCTGAAGATCACATGAGATGCTGTAAAGTAGCGGAGAGAGGGAGACAGTAGATAGGCATGAAACACCGCTACCCATAAGCAGGTTCCAGCTTGACGCACTGCTCTACTTTTTTTCTTTTTTAATCTGGATACAAGATCTACCATTTATTTCATGTCTCGAAAACCATGGTGCCCAGTGGGAGTCAATTATTTTCCTGTTCTTTAGGACATTCTTCAGGCAACAACAGTTCAATAACAGGAAAGAATGCCATCACATGATTGCATCATGTTCTTCAAAATGAAGTCTATTGATGGTTGAATGGTATAAACAACAAGGAACATAATTGGTCAGAATGACCCAGGGGAAACAACCCAATGAAATTAAACAAAGGAAATTTTATACCGTGAAGAAAAATCAATGGGTTGTAACAGAACCCTGCATGAGGAGACAAAGCTCTTGAGTGCTGGAGACCTAGAGGCGATTGAGAAGCCGTGTGGACTAGAGCCTGGGTTTCTTGTTTTACTTTTCCAAGACTGTTATCACACTGTTCAATATAAAGATACATAATAAATATATTTTAAAAAATCTATATTTTCTTACATAAAGTCAGAGCATGCAAAAGCATCTATATCACATCTTCTACTTAAAAGAAAAGAAACAAATATCATTTTTTGAGAACTACAGTTTTCTAGACTCTGTGCTTCCCTACTCAATTTAATCATTACAGAGGTCTTACAAAGCAAGAATTGTCATGGTTATGCCCAAATAATATCACGGCAGTTACTTCTGTCACTAGGGCCACACAACCAGGAAGTGAAATTAATATGGTCCAAAGTCTATGCTATTTAACAAATGACAGATATACTGAATGACCCCCACCTCCCAGCTCCTGCCTTTTGTGACTGACTTGGTTCAGATCTTCTGTAATCTCCAGACCTCAGTACTTAACCTGATTTTAGAAAAGAAACATAAAAACAGAGAGGACCTCGCTCACAAAACAACGTGAAATGTCAAACAGCCTAGGTGGAAAGTATGGATGTGTCTGGTATTTGTAAATAAATTAATAGATGACTATTGACTCTAAGTCTCCGTGAAGATACTGGAGTTAAAAAGGAGATGGGGTTGACATGTATAAAAAGCTTAGCATAAAATAGCTCTTAAAGTAGTAAACATGTAGTGCTTGAATAGACAGACAGAAGTCAAGGCTTCTTCCAGAAGATGATCTTTATCAAAGCAAGTAAAGGTTAGGCAGGGGGGTTTGCCCTTCGGTAGCTGTTTTCAGTATTTACATGGCAGAAAAGCAAAGTGACACATGGCTACCCCACTCTTCTCTGCCCACACATGGAGAATATTATAGCCAGGTGGCATTTTCCTTCATGTCTCATTGGATGGATTTGGCCAATGACTATGTATAACTTGAGTTGGATGGATAGGTTTAGAAACATCAGTGATTTTTTAAAACTCTTATGGTGAATAGCAATTTGGGACTGTTAAAAATGTAACACTGGTTTCCCTCATTTAATACAAATGGTTACCTTCGAGAAATAGAAGATAATAAAAAATGAAACCAACAATATCCATCACTAACAACCTGATCTACAAACATATTTAAGGAATGAAAAGCCTAAAGCGTTACATCTCCACTGGTCCAACCAAGCCCACTCCAAATGTATTTATGGAGGATCTATGTGAAGACATTTTGTCTGTGGCAAAAAGGGCTGATTTTCTGAGTGTGCCTTTTGGACTCCTAGATAATATAGAAATAAAGTATTTGGAAGTAAGTTTCTGTCATTTTTCTATGTCTTTTGTAGACATAGATAACATTATACAGAAAAATATGATTCTAGCTATCATGATTGAAACAAATGGTATGTGATTTAACGTAATAGTTCTTAAACTCTTCAGCTCTGCATCATCCTGCAGATCAGCTTCTTCATCTATATGATGAGGATTATAAAAATGCTGATTTCAAAGGATTTTTTTTGTAGTGATCTGATGTGAGACTGTATCTAAAAGTGATTTGCAAATTGAAGAGTACTATTCATGTGTAAGTCCTAGTGGTGATTATTATCCTGATTCTACCGGATAGTTCATACATTAAGCCATATTTCATGTGGTCAGTCTTGTTATAAGAGATTTGTAGAATAATACCCAATTTAAATCTATTTCCTTTGGTTTCACTAATTTACTGCCTCATATTTCCTGTATAACTGTGAGTTACTTTGCACATGTAATCCTGGCCTTGCCAAGAAGCAAACAATTAATTTTATAATTCAATCAAGTCTTGGAGATTTTAAAATATGGCTTCCTCAATATTAAGGAGAATTCAAACTCCTGAATTGATGGAGTTCCACCCAATTTATGTAATATTAAAGGGAAAGTTGTTGAATGTATACAGGTCATTTTATAGTAAGAAGGAGATAAATTCATGTGATCACTGGTTTTAGCTTGTGTGCTGCCTTTCTAGGACAGCAAGAAAAGAGTATTGGAGGTATGAACTATACCAATTATAGAAAAAAAGTTGAGAAGATACTATGTACAGAATTCAAGGCACAAAACCATAGAAATCCTAGAGATTTTTTGTTTTTGTTTCTGTTTTTTAAAAACTTTATTTCCAACATGGGGCTCAAACTCATGATACCAAGATCAAGAATTGCATGCTCTACTGATTGAGTCAACCAGGTACCCCTCTAGAGTTTTATTATTATTTAAAAAATTTTTATGTTTATTTTTGAGAGAGACACAGAGTGTGAGTGAGGGAGGAACAGAGAGAGAGGGAGACACAGAATCTGAAGCAGGCTCCAGGCTCTGAGATGTCAACACAGAGCCTGATGCAGGGCTCGAAAGCACAAGTCAGTTTTTATGTTTAATTTTTTTATGTTTGTTTATTTTTTACAGAGAGAGAGAGAGAGACAGAGTGTGAGTGGGGGAGGAGCAGAGACACACACACACACACACACACACACACACACACACACACACACACACAGATTCCAAAGCAGGCTTAGAGTTTCATTTTAAAGGAGACTTACATTTCTGTCATTTCCATTCCTTTAAGGGATCTTTGGAAAATGTGAATGAAATATCTTACATTAAAAACTGCTTTTTTGGTTTGTTTCAGGGTTTTATTTTTTGGGGGGGATAGGCAGGATAAGGATAATGAAAATCTTCCTGATCCAAATGACATGTAGTCTGGGGTGTCATATATTGTTTTTGCATAGGAAGAGTGATATTAATATCTTCAGTATGTATGGAGCCATAAAAATAGCTTATGTCATAATATCTCTTGTGTGTTGTTACTTTTCTCATAAGAAATCTGTCACATTCATTTTAAGTTATGATGTGGATATGAGACTAGTAGATTCTGTAGTTGTTTTAATGGGCTGGGTGTAACAATGACGACCTTGATGGAGCAGTCCACAGTATTTTGTAGCATCTGGAACCCCACTAGCTTCTTAATCTTATTAATAGGAATATTACCAGCCCTCCAGTACCTGCATGACTAATGACCAAATTTATTTTTCTAAATGTTCAAATGATTTGAGGAGCCAAATCCATGGGGATGCATTAAGAAATATATACTGAAGACTTCCTGTGGTCAGGTTATTGGGTTCAAAATACAGGTTAAAAAAGAGTTGCTATTTTAGGTTGTCATGCTTAAAAGACACTTGGAAATGGTATTAAAAAAACACTCCTACATTGAAAGAGCTGTTGCAAGCATGAGGGAAAATGTGCTTGACATCACACTGATGAATTCATATCTATTGAATTCATGGATCCTTGGGAAGGTTTAGAACCTGTAATGGAATTTATTACAAAATGCCAACCAACAGGCCACATCTTAGGAGGAAAAAAGTCACTGTTTGCAGAGTGATTTTAATAGAGGATAAGAATAAGCAAAATGCACCAATTTTTGTGAGATTTTCCCCCAACCCCAACCATTAGAATGTGAAAGATGGGTCTTGGCCCCCTGCCAAATCTAGGCCATGCTGACATGTGACCTAGAGAAGGAAAACTATCAAAGGAGGAACATTTGCAAGCACTACTATGCCCGTAGTTTTCTGATGAATTATCCTGATTATTCATACAGTGAAGAGTGGAGGACAAGATAGGGTCTGAAGGCATAGAGATCCACTTTTCATACTGGCTCTTGCCTAATTTTTTTTGTTTGTTTGTTTCTTTGGTTTGCCTAATTTCATCTTTGGTTGAAGGCCTTAAAGAGAGCACATGAGCCAACAACAGTTTCTAGATGTATTAGAGAGGGGGGAAAAGTCCGTGCTGTGGACAGAAGTACCCTGATACGCCACATGTTCATGGGTAGGGGAAGATGGTGCTCACTGGATGATGACTGAGTCTGACTGTAGAAACTTACAAGGGAAACTTTCATTGAGAGATAAACATAATAGATTGCTGTTGCATTCACGATTGGAATCAGGCTTTGCCCACTAAGAATAAAATGGGTTTGTAAAGGAATCCGGGGATCATCTTGATTTTTCAACTTGTAAGATAACACTTGGTAAAGTCTCAAAGATAATCATAAAAATGCCATTCTTACCATTCAGTAAGTGTGTGTGTGTGTGTGTGTGTGTGTGTGTGCACACGTGTGCAAGCGGGCGGTTATGAAGGACGGGAATCTCTACTTTTGTTTAGGTGAAAGCATTTTGGAAAATGCAGTGTTTCATATGACTCAGTGATTGATCCAGATATGTATGGTAGAATATGCAGGATTTATATTCCTGGCCTAGTTGCAGGGGAAAAAAATGTCTTCTGGTGGCTGAAAAATCATCTCAGTGTCGGGTTCTGTCAAATCGTAGGTATGAATAAAAAGGTACATATCCCTTCCATGTATCAGCTCTCAGGAATGAAACAAGAATAACTACATTTCAGTTTGGTAGTTTGTGAATTAGTCATGATGAAGAAAACAGTCCATTTCTGCCAGATGAAGGGTAATACAGTGGAAAACTTTCAAACAGTATAATATTTGTATTGGGACTAAAAAGTAATGAAAATAGTTTCCACCGGTTACACAGAATTTCTTGTGATTCAACCAGCGTCATTGAAAGTAGGAGGAAGGACACATCTATTGGAATGGTTTAAACAAAAAATGTGATGAGGCCTGTGCTCAGGAGTCTTTTTCCTTTTTTCCCCAAAGCGGCTGGGCCAGGGGCGGTGTGGAGTGACACAGCCATACACTGGGAGCAGGACTATGGATCCAAGCTTTACAGAAGTGGCCAGAACCATCCAGTTCAGTTGCCACATTGACATGTCCACTCAACTCCATAGGCGTCCGGGTAGCATGTGAACATCACAGTATTCCCGTCACTAGCATGGTGCCTGCCCGTAATAGAAACTCCAAAAAGTATTTGGAACCTCCAAGCTTCTTCCATACTTTTGCATTAGACCAAAATGGCGCCTTCTGTGAAAACGGGTACTGTCTGTATACCTTGTGTGTGTTTGCCCTGTTGCTGTATTGTATGGATTAAGAGTGTGAATTCTGGAGCCAGACTGTCTGGACACAGACACCTCAACTCTGCCGTTTTCTTATGTAGGAGACTGGACAAGTTCCTTTATCACTCTGCCTCAGTATCTTGTTCTGTACAATGCAGATAATTATCTCTGTACTCCTGTTATGAGATTGTACTGACTGAATGAGTTAAACAAAAGGCCTAGAATGGAGCCTAGCACAAAATAAATACCTTGATAAATGAATGTTGCTTTCCTCTAGAGATCAGGGGAATGCTTAGCTGCTTCATTTTTATGAACAGCATGGGTCACCCTTCTCTTAGCAGACGAGTCACAGAAGGCTTGTGCAGAGCCACTAAGTGAGGAGTCTTACCACGAATTTTGAAATCAGCCCTCCCTCTTCTCCTTGTGGTTGGTCCCTTGAGAATTTGGCCTCTTCCTTGTTTAATAATAAGACAAAAAAAGATGAGATAGTAAAAGCAGAATCATGTTGACTTGGGAGAAGGAAGTGCTGGGGTAAGACACATGTCTGTGTTCTAGTTCTGTCGTAGGCAAGTCACTCAGTTTCTCACTGAGGAGGAAGAATGTCTCTGCCCTGCCTGGACAATCCAAAGAGTTATTGTAAGAATGAACACTGAGATTAAAAGATGATTGGAAAACCTTAATGATCATGTGTGAGTCACTAATATAGCAAGATAATGGTCATTGTGAGGTGTATTTCCAAATTAACTTTCCTTGTGTTATATAATGTAAATGGGGATTTCCTTAAAAAAATGTGCTCATATTTGGGACTTGTAGCAGGTCTGGACCAGAGAGGCACAGAAAATCGTGATTGACCTTCACGGTCAGTTTACCCACTGTTTTTGTTGTTGCTGTTGTCTTCGTTGTTGTTTGTCTTTTCCTTGTTTCTGTGAACCTTATCTGGGAACCAGTGTTCCAATCCTGCCTTCCCTACCTCACCAGTAATGAGGACAGCTCACCCCACCTTGGATAGTCTCTCCTCCTATTCTTAGGATCCTTACCTTTCTCCTGTCAGTTACATAATTTTTTGAAACTCAGTTTCATGGTCTGTAAAATGGAGCAGGCTTTACTGACTTCAGAGGTTAATGGATACAGTATGTAAATGCCTGGCATAGATTAGCCACTTCTCTCTGTCTCTTTCTTATTCTCTTAAAGTTTTGCAGGTCAGTCTATCTTTTATTTTAGAAATTCCAACAGTGCTACTAACTGATCAGTAAATCCATTCATGATAAACAGTTAACATTTGAAAAAATTTTTTCTTAACATGTATTCATTTTTGAGAGACAGAGAGAGACTGGGAATGAGGGAGGGGCAGAGAGAGAGGGAGACACAGAATCTCACACAGGTTCCAGGCTCCCAGCTGTCAGCACAGAGCCCGACCAGGGCTTGAACCCAAGCTCAAGATCACAACCTGAGCTGAAGTCCAATGCTTACTGACTGAGCCACCCAGACCCCCCAGTAGTGACCATCGTAACAGTAATTTCCTGGCGACTACACTCCTTCCCTGAAAAAGCACTGCATAGACGGACCTTTGGGGCACTGTAGCAAAGTAGTGAAGACTCTTTGGGGTAAAGGGAGGGCACTTGAGCCTCTACCGGTGATGACCATTTTGCTTTTGAACACTACTGTAAGATTTCTAGAAAGAAAAGAACTCTGTCTTCCCAAAGCAGCTCTGCCATTACCACAGATCCTTGGCAGCTGACCACCTCTTATTACAGCTACCAGTGTCGATACCTGTTTCCTTCTTCCAGTCTGGGATGGAGTGAAGGGGAAATTTGAGCTCCTTTCCTTCCCTGGGCTGATCAGAAAATGATACCAGCAGCAGCAAGGAGTGTGGAACCCAGTGTGGAATCCTCTGTGCTGGGAACTTGGAACCAGGGCAGGGCGAGGACAGTTTGGCAAGAGATCATTTCCTGCACCAAACATCACACCAGGATGCATTCAACTTGGCCCTTAGGGATGAAAGTTAGAGATTAGGAAATATTAGGAGCCAGGGCATTGTGAGTCTTTTAGAGTTATTTTTTTTTAATTTTTTAACATTTATTTATTTTTGAGAGACAGAGACAGATCATGAGCAGGGGAGGGGCAGAGAGAGAGGGACACACAGAATCGGAAGCAGGCTCCAGGCTCTGAGCTGTCAGCACAGAGCCCGATGCAGGGCTCGAACCCACGAGCTGTGAGATCATGACCTGAGCTGAAGTTTGATGCTCACCCGAATGAACCACCCAGGCGCCCCCTTTAGAGTTCTAACAAAAGTCTGCAGACAGTGACAGAGATGTATGTTAAAAATTTCAGATGAGGCTTATTTTGTCCCCAAGCCTTCTGGTTACCGTGGGTTTTTGTTTGTTTTTTTAATCAGAGCTACTGAAAAGTACATTTATCTTGCTAAACACTGATGAACCAATGGCAGAATACCAATCCTAATTGATGTTATTAAAGCATTCTTTTTCAGTGCTTTTGGAGGGATTGTGCATTAGCCATAAAAATGACTACAAATGCTGTCGTTACCAAGATGTTTTCTCTTAAAACTTTTGGTCGGTTCAGTTTTTGGATCATGCACATTACATGTGACAGTGGATGTTAGTGGCTTTAATAAGATGTTGATACATCCATTTCATGTGCCACAGTATTCCCTAAACAGGATTTCTTTAAATGGGCATATCATCTTTCAACGTAAGAAAAAAAAATCCAAGAACAGAAACTGACAAGCTGTCTTCACACAAAATAAGACTCTTTGTCTCTGCCATCCCCCTTCCTTGGCTTCCGGTATTGACAACCATCACCCAAGAGGGGAAAGTTGCCACCTGGACACATAAATGAGACTTTGGCTCCTTTAAAGATGTTCTCTTGTTCTTTTGCCAAGCTTGCATTGACCATTAAAGGTGAAAGCCCTTGGTTTTCATGGGTTTCAAATTTCAACTCTAGATTTGAATCTGTGGGAGGATATTGTAAATAACTCAGTAGATGTGAAAATTGAACATGTAATAATTCAACTTCTTTTTTTAAATTTTAAGCATTAGGATTCATAGTTGTACTTTCTTACCTCAACCTGACCACAGTAGTTGAAGCAGCTAAATGAATTCACATTTAGAGGTCAATTATTTTTTAAAACATTGCAAAGATGTGCTTTAACTTGTACACTTAATGAAGGAGTAAAGAGTGGAGTGTATGGTTTTAATGAATTCTTTCTGTTTGTGTTTTCCCTTAAATTCTCATTATTTCTTTGAAAACAACTCTGGTAACTTAATATATCGCATTTTACGTTTTTCCCCTTCAGTATACTCTATATTGAATTAAGAGTTTAGATTTTAAAGCATTGTTTCCTCAAGTGTTTGTAAGACCTATATCTTGAGAAGGTGTCCATTTAGGTTTCTCAGTGGTGTTGTGTTTGTGTGGTGTGTGGCAGTAATGGGTCCTGGTGACATTCTTAAGGATTTGGAACCCAGAGACTTTTCTTCATCTGCTTTTCTCAAGTTTGAGTAGTTTAAATGGATATACTTTATTTCAGTATGGGATGCGATCTGCTAATGTTTTTCTCCAAAAGAGTACATCATTTTAAGAGTCACCATGGTGTTGGCTCTGGCTTGGCTGTAACATTCTTATATTTGGATCTGCTATAATATTTTTTAATATTCTAAAATCTCTTAAAACGGAAATTATCACATTCTTGTGTATTCGTTTCAGAAACATTAGCAAACTAGGAACATAAAGAATGTTATGGAATAGGGAGAATATACATTATTAGGTGAGCAGATAGTGCATATATAGTGACATTTTCATTTAATGGTGCCTACGTGGCCCAATGGATGAACTGGTTGATGTGGGTATAACAAAGCAGAAATAGTTTATCTAAACTTTGAGCTTCTCTCCTCCATTGACATGTCCAAAGGCTGTACCAAAGATTGACACCAACAAAGGGAATCAAAGATCATTATTATTTGACTGGTACTTCAGTAACTGTCTTACCATGGTGGAATGGGAAGTAACAGGACAGTGGAGTAACAGGTGGGCTGAGGCAAGTCCACTGAGGCTGAACTCTGGTGGGACTCTCCTCTGACTCTGCATTTCACATCCGAAGAATACAGTTAGCACCTTCTTTCCTTATCAAATATTTTTTGATTCGGCTTGCCAAAGCTCTTAGTGGCCCGTTTCAAATGGTATAAATCATTTTCAAGAAATGCCATTGTTTTATAGTCAGTGAAATGGAAGTGTGTGTGTGTGTGTGTGTGTGTGTGTGTGTGTGTGTGTGTGTGGTGTGTTTGGGGGGGGAAGCGTTAGTGCCATCTTACTAAGATTATATATACTCTACAATCAATCTTATCTAAGCAACCCCATTTTTGGGTGGCATCTTGAAAATGATCTCTGTTATTATCTGACAGTCGTATGGTAGTGAGCCAAGCGATAATTTCTTGAGAACCATGGGCCTAAATAGCAGTGGTCATGGGGCACCTAGGTGGCTCAATTGATCAAGTGTCTGATCTTTGGTTTCGGTTAAGGTCACGATCTCATGGTTCTTGAGTTCGAGCCCCACATGGAGCTTTGCGCTAACAGTGTGGAGCCTGCTTGGGATTCTCTCTCTCTCCCTCTCCCTGCCCCTCTCCTGCTTGCACTATCTCTGTCTCTTTCAAAACTAAATAGCAATAGCAATGGTTCAACTTCTGTGCCTAGCATTCAGTGCTACAAGTGACGTGCGTAATGTAGTATCCATCTACAAGTCATCACTTGGCCCTGTTTTTTCTCATTTCTTCAGCTTTACTTGTATCAGAAACCTAGGGATTTTCTCTTCTTTGCTTATCTAAGTCCCATGTCACTTAAAAGTGAATCTCGGGACACCTGGGTGGCTCAGTCAGTTAAGCGTCTGACATCGGTTAAGCATCTGACTTTGGCTCAGGTCATGATCTCACGGTTCGTGGGTTTGAGCCCCACGTTGGGCACTGTGCCGACAGCTAGCTCAGAGCCTGGAACCTGCTTCAGATTCTGTGTCTCCCTCTCTCTCTGACCCTCCCCTGCTCACACTTTCTCTTTCTGTCTCTCAAAAATAAATACATGTAAAAAATTAAAAAAAAAATAAAAACAAAGTGAATCTCAAGTGACTTATTTTCATGATGGATTCCTGGGGTTTCTTCAACTCACAGTGGTTCCCTTTTTCTTGGAGCTCAGAAGTGTTTTCGTTTATACAGCTTCTCTCACCATCCATCAGCTACCCATCAGCTGCCATTTTTGTTTTTATGCTGTCCTTTTCATTGTAGTTACTTTGCTGTTATTTTGATTAACTTCTCAAGTAGGTGCGGTTATCTCCTAAACCAAGACATGGGCAGCAGGGCACTACGTCTCAGAAGTTTTTGTGTTATCATCATTAACTGATCAGGACCAATATTCATGACAGGGATTATCAACCACGTATTGGCTAATTGATTATAAGACAATTATATGCAGACACTAAGTAGGTCTTGATAGTTTTTTCTTGCTCATTTGTTCTGTACTTAGCTAGGCAGAATTAGTTCAAAGCTAAGTACAGTAAAACCTGGATTGTGAGTAACTTGTTCTAGGAATGTTCCACAAGACGAGCAAACATTTCTAATAAATTTTAACTTGATAAACAAACAGTGTCTTGCAATATGAGTAGTACATGATGCCGAACATCACATGATCACAACTGAGCCAACGGTTTCTCTCTCTCTCTGCCTCTCACTCTCTGTCACTGAGGGATTGTGGGTGAACATCTCCCATACTCAGACGCTCAGCCTCAAGTAACAGTGTTTGGCAGAAATCAGTGACTTTTCAAAACATTGGAAGGCTCCCACAACTGGCACTTGTGTATTTTTTGTCACTTCAAAGCACCTATGGAGAGTCCTTTGCTTTTCCGTACAAGAGTAAACCTAGGAATGCTTTGCTTCATTCTGAGTCAGTCTGCCTGCAGATATAGACCCTTTCCCCTGCTGCCTTATTGCCAGTTACATTAAATACAGTAAATGACAAGAGTTCATTAATACTGTACTGTAGTCAGCATCCAGGCCAGTGTATACAATGACCCCCATGCAGAAAGATTCCATGAGCCAACAGATAGCAGTGATTCCCCCCGTGACAGTGAAAGTCATCCTACACAATAATGCTCTTCTCTCTTGTCTTCCTCACAGCAGCCATGAGGGCTTTCAAAGGTAAATGCAGATTAGTTTATTTACTTTTCTTATATTTTATATTTTTTTATTATTTTGTATTATATTACAGTATTGTAATCATTTTTATATGCATATTATTGGGCTGTGGAACTAATCATCTGAGTTTCCAGTATTTCTTATGGGGAAATTCGCTTTGATATATAAGTGCTTTGGATTATAAGAATGTTTCCAGAATGAATTATGCTCATGGACCAAGCTCTTACTGTACTAGCAAATATATGGTGACCCAGTGGGCCCAGAGAAACACACACTCTTGCTTCTTGTTCTTACTATCCAGTGAGCCATGTGCCCTGCCATGTGGTAGGTACTTCAAACATACTAATTTATTTCATATTCACAGTAGCTTTTGTAGCGACGTGCTGTTATTTACATTTTACAGATGATAAGGGGCTCAGAGGGATTGAATAACTTGCCCCAGATCTCATGGATAGTCAAGGTAGAAGAACTTGGATTTAAAAAGAGATCTGAGTAACTCTCAAGAGAGCCTTTATCACTACTTTCCACTCTGTTGAAATTCCATTAATTATAGTCCATGCTTCAGTTTTAACGCTCCAGTTATTGGCCACTGTTACAACTGATTAGACACAGTTTCCATGTTAACATCTTTTCATGACTGAATCATGCCTTTGAACATTTAAAGTTCATAGTTAGCAATCTAGAATTGTCAGACATAGTCCATGGAGGGACTATTCTCATCGATTGTAAATGGAGGGGTAACTTATAAAAGGAGGAGTTATATTAAATGGTTAGAATATCACAGAGAAGAAATTATGCTGATAGTAAGAAAAGGAAACACTTTCTTCTCCATCACTTCTACCACAGATGCAACACACACACACACACACACACACACACACACACACACCCCATATCCTTGGAAGCAAAAAGTAATTGAGTTTTCTATTCAGTAAAGTGCAATTAGATTTTTCTTTACTCACTTTTAATGCTGTGTTAACATTTACTGATACAATGAAGAAACAGCTTACATCTGTTGAGATAATTCCTGATTCAAATGTGGATTTCTTTATGCTATATTGTGATTGGACATTTACTTTGTAGCTAAGGAGTTTACACATTAGCTAAGGATAGAAAAATGTCTCCGCTCCTTCTGTTGGGTGTGCCAGCTCTTTCAGCTGTTCAAGACAGGATGTAAGGAAGAATTGTTTAGAAATGACAGCATGGGGTGAGTTCTGGCATCAGGTGTCAGAGATGCTATTCTTGGTTATATTTCTGAATTGCTAATTTTGAGTGAGTGATTTCCCTTCAGCATCTTCATCTGGGTAGTGAGGAAGTGGTCCATGATAATATTTTATTAACCAATATTTGAGTATACATGATCTCCTCACATTAACTCACATTAACACTTAAGATTTCAGACATCTGACCCCCTCTAAAGGCTTAAT
This sequence comes from Suricata suricatta, assembly GCF_006229205.1. Lineage (NCBI taxonomy): Eukaryota > Metazoa > Chordata > Mammalia > Carnivora > Herpestidae > Suricata > Suricata suricatta. Next base: position 16,776,900 of record NC_043708.1, on the reverse strand, counting down.
GGAGTGATTTGAGCCATCAGAGAAATCAAACTTATTCTGTCTTCTTCGTTTCCTTTTATTAGTCTGGGTTAAAACAGTCTTTCTCGAATGTGCATGTACCCAGACTCACCCAGGAGTGGGTAAACGCAGTGCTGCTTGTCCTGTAGGAGAAATAACCTGTAAGGGAAAGTCTCAGGAGTCAGCATTTTCAAAGAACTTCTTAGGAAATCACAAAGCATGGTAGTGATTTGCACCATTCACCAGTTCAAAAATAGTTCATTCAAAATTTGCTGGTGACTGATCACAAGGTCAATAGATTTAACAAATAAAAATACAAGATACCCAATTAAGTTCAAATTTTTCATAAACTGAATATATATGTACATACAATACATATATATATACACATACATACATATATAGAGATCTATATGTATGTACACACACACACACACACACACACACACACACACACACACATGTCCTGTGCTCTGTGTCTTATTTTATTTCACCTGGCAACCTTTCATGCTGCAGAAATCCAAGATAGTCTTGGGTCTTTAACAAGTGTTAATACTAAGAAGTCAGAAAAGATCCTGACACAAACAGGTTACGTGGAGGCCTTTGGTACTGCCTTTTAACTTGTATCTTGATCCTTTTGAGGAGCATTATATTAGAAAGAAATTTGAAGATGCCTTTTTTATTGTTGATTCATTTCCTTGCCTTTATGCTGCATTTTGCCATTGTTGCGTTCGCTTTTATTTCTTAAATAAACTGAGTACAGGGGAATTTAGCCACATGGCTCCCCTGAAGCCGTCACTTCGTGTGGAAATTTGTTCCAGCGCTTCTCATGGGGTATAAACCACCTTCTCCTGAATCACAGAGCTCTATTTTGATGTAGGCTTATGAGGAACCCAAGAGCTCCCTGTTGACCAATTTGTTGTCTTCCCAAATAGTTATTCTTCCAAATGGAATATTTTCCACTGTCATTGAATTGCATCTCTTTAGTCTCCTTAGGAAAAAATTTACCCAGAACATGCTGGATATGATAGGCAACAAAAGCATTGGCCTTCATTCAAGAGGAGACCAGGTCATTGCCAACACCACTAGGATTCATATAACACTGAAACTGATCTTTGGGTACCACCCACCCTTATTATAGACTCACTCAGCAGGAAAGGCCTGTGGTCATTGGGTAAGCACATATTTTCATTTTGGTTTTTATTTAATAAATTATCAGGCCTGATTCTGCATGCATATAATGGGTGCACTTGTCTTGTGATGATGGCAGATACTAGCACAGAGTCTATAATAGGTGGTTGTGATTGCCAAGGAAATAGTTCAGCTGATTAGATCCAACCTTATCGTCTCCCTGAAGGTTGTTTATTCCCCAAGCTGTGCTCCTGGGCTTTTACCATGTCACTCAGGTCTCAGAACCTGGACCCACATCATCTCCCACAATCCTTGTGTGTGAAAAGGGCCTAATGTTATATTGCAGGTAAATGTTGAATGTATATGTCTGATACTTGTGGGTGCCTTTGAATAGAGTGTGGGTGGGTGGAACAAGGGGCTTTGTGACTTGCAACCCCTTTCCTCATCATCTAGGGCTGTTGACAGTTTGATTAGGTCTTATGTAGGTATTTCTTCAAACTCAAAAAATACCTACCAGTACCTCTGTTTCCCTCTCAAAACATTGTTTTAGAATGGATTAAGGGGTCTTGCAGCCCAAGAAAGAAAATATGGGTGCCTCCAAATTGACTCACTTTTTTTTTTTCTAAGTTAGGTTGGACCTAGAGAAATGGGACAGTTCTCTGCTTTAGGACAGGGACATCGGCCTCTCTGGTGGTAATCCCATGTGAAGGGCAGCTAATTGTAGTAAGCAGAGAGGAGCAGTTTGGACTCCCAAGTCCCCCAACCAACATTGCTTACAGCAAGTATTGAAAACCCTGCCTTGTACTGCCCTTCTCCCTGTGGGGCCAAGCCTTGATGAAGAGGCCAACAGCAGCAGCAATGGCCAGCCCTTCTAGGAGGTACAGACAGTGAGCGTGTTCACAAAGGAAGAAAGAATGGGGCCTGCCTTTGTTTTACCTCAACCCCCTTCCAGCCATAGATCCCCCAAGTCAAGTGCCTTGACTTCCCAGTGTCAAACTGTTCGTCTGTAAAGAAGTGATAATAGTACTTATTGGCTGGACTCTCCAGAAAATTAAAGCAAGTAATGTGTGTAAAGTGCTTAACACAATGTCTGGGAGAGGCATAGCTTTTAAGGAGTTCAGTAAACCTTAATTCCCTCCTTCCTGGAAAACTCCATTTGGGAGGGTATATTCTAGGATGCTTATTACACTAACTCTTTAAGAAATTATTCACGACCTTGTTTATTTATTGTCGGCACTCTCTCTGATTAGTAACCTACCATTGAGTTCACCAGTGACCAACTGAGATAAAGTGATCTTCCTCTCCTCACAATTTGTGCCATTTTTGAAATTCAGGCCATCAAAAGCAGTCTCAGAAACGCATGGCCAAACCCTCAATTAAACTGAGTTTCCTTCAGATCCACTGCCGTTTTAATTACATGTGCTTTCCTATTTTCCTTTCAACACAAGAGCTATGTATTTTCATCACCATGGTTATCTTCTGATGCTTTAAAGTATTTGCCTGTTTTCCTCTATTTGGGCATAGAGGCAGGGAAGTTGTACTTTGTCTAAAAGAATTTACTGTCTCCAAAGAGTAGACAGAGTTACTTAAATTTATAAAGTGCTAAAACATTATCATTATTCTGTGCTCGATACTTGCAAACTCAGAACTTTACATGTTGGTAAGAGCTTTCAACACCTTTTCCACCTTTGAAAAATGATCAACATATTGCCTCTAGCATTCTTTCAGGAAAAGCTAAAGATTGTGTTTTCCAATTTCTGAGCATATAATTCCTATAGCGATGGCAGTACAAGTTGCGTGTACCTTTTGGGAGTAATTTAACAATACAGTGTCTTTTTAGTTAACAAACTCATTCAGATTAACAGCTCCATATTAACACCAATAACTTGCTTGATGGTAGACATATTCCATTGCATTGGAGAAAGAGCATTAGAGATACACCTTGAAGACATTCCAGGTCCCCTGGAGCTTTTATATACTGTGCTAAGAAGGGAACAAACATTCTGATGGCCAGCCCAAGTCCTTGACATGAAAGTCACATGATGAGCACATGGTTTGTATTTCTGTTTAGAAAAACTGAAAAGCCAGTTCTGCCCTTGATCTTAAATACTGTTATTCCTCTGTCGCTGGGGCCATTGGTCAGCGAACTGTGCCACCCTTGTTAAAAACAAAAACAAAAATTTAAATCTCACAATAAACAAGGGGTGACTTGTAAGGGATTGCCACTTGTAATTTTCATCTCGGGTTGGCAAATCTGAGGCCCATGGGATTCCGTTGTGGGTGACCCCATTTAAATATTCAAAGGCTATCAAATCTTATCATTCTGATGCCTACATTTGCTGTTGGAGTAGAAAACTACAAAGCAGAATTGATTTTTTAAAATGTATTTTTGTGTTTTGTCAGTATGTATAAAAATGGAGGAAAGGAAGGGAAATGATTCATTTTAAATGACGTATGAATCCATTTTCTCCTGCAGTGCTGCTACAGAACTGTTGACATTAAGGAGAGTTGAGTGCATCATGAAGAGGAGAATTCTAGTCACCAGCCCAGTGTCATTAAAAGGAGACACACAGATTTTTATTAATTCGCTGCATCCATGACCCCCTTCGATATTCTGCTTTCTAGGCAGTATGCTCTTTGTTAGTCAGCTTATTAGCCTCCAAGGACCATGCCCAGCCTTCGATATGTTCTACTTCCTCTACTGTCGATAGGACTTGAGCCAGAAGGTCAAGGACAGACTTGGGCCTTTATTTAGCAAACAACATTCACTGCCTTTACAGTTTCTCAAGCTCTGGATTGAGAAGGAAAGAGCCAGGTATTTTTAATATTGCCTGGGGTGCTGCTTTTTTTATTGTCAACCATGCACAGAAGGACCCCCAGTCTGTAGTTATTGTTTTGAATACATTGACACTTTTTTTCTTCCATTTCTACATGTAACCATTCAGAAAGCCACTAAGCATTCCAGGGCAGCACTTTTGGTGACTGTTTGCAGGCACAAAAGTCACTAATTAGGTAGTGTAAAAGCATATAGCAAACATCATTATCAGAGGAGAACATCTTTATAGGTCTGTAGCCATTTTGAATGATAATGGCAGCAGTAACAATGCTAACTGATGGATAATAAACCAAGAATAGATGGCTAAGTGGCTGTCTCTAAGAAGTCACCTTGTACATCAGAGGCCAAGTGGCAGGAAGGATGCTTTGGTCTCCTACCCACAGTTGACACTGGCCAAGAAATAGATGCCACAGCAGAGTAGGGAAGAAGAGGGTTGGGGAATATTAACAAACCTTGGTGTTTGGTTATTTCATGTATTGGCTTTATGTAGCTCCATGTAGGAGTACTTTTATAAAAAGACTCCTTCCAATTATAGACACACACAAAGTCACAGATAGCTCTGTTGGTGGGTGAAACGCCCCTGTCATGTGGTAAAAGGGATAGACTGAGTCCGATTCAAATCTAGATGGCTGTCTGTGCTCCTTCAACCCACACTGACACTTCAAAACCTGGAACCGTCTTATAAACCTAGGAAATATCTGTGCAGCCGAAACACATCCCTTCTGATCCCTTCTACCTTCTGATCCTCCCGGCAGCTCTGATAGGAATCAGCTTTTGGAAACCATTTTGAATTCTTTATTTGAGATGACTGGCATCTGTAGTGGATCTCCACTTATATTTTAGTCTTCATTTAGCAGAGGAGCCCTTTTCCAGCTGGCCCTGAGGGATCTCATTTGCCCCTTCCTCCCAGAGCTATCTTTGAAGCACAGTCATTGGTGGGCATGGGGAGCCCTGAGGGGAGGAGCTGAACTGGAGCCAGCTGAAATTCATGCTGCCTGAGGGGATTACAGGCTTCTCCTTCCTTCTCTCTCTTTTTTTATGTATATATTTATTTTTATTTTGAGCTGTTTGCCCACTCTGGACCAAAGTAAGAGAAAGTTGGTCTGGTTTTAAAGAACATCCCAGAGCCATCCAGTTTATGCATACTTGATGATGACAAGCCGCTGTCATCAAAGCCATCAGTGCCAGGATGAGGAAATTGGATGCATACTCGTTTTCTTTAGGCTTAAATTATTGTGGATAGGGGGGTGGATAAGGGTTGGGAGGTGTCAGAAAATTTATAAATTTATTCTGATGCTCTCTCTTCCCTAGTATCTCATTTTCCAGCTACCTGAAGAAAATTGCTTTACTTCTCAGAACCTCAATATTCCTTATCTGTAAAATGGAAATCAAACTCTTGACTCATAGGGCTGTTTTGAAGATTAAAGGACACAGTCTTTTAAAGTACTTTGCATAGTTTCTGGTTTATCTTAACTGCTTAAGAACCTGAATCCCGAGTCATTATTAGGACCATATTTACAGAGCAGCAAGGTTTTGCTGAATCTGTATGGAGATCTAGAGGGGAAGAACTGACAGGGTCTTCCTTAAAAGCAACGCCATTGGAACAATAATGAATACTTTGTGAGGATATATGCCAATAATCCTGATGCGGAGAGGGGTGGTCATTCAATGCCTAGCCTGCTGGAATTTCCTAAAATCAATAGTTCTCAAAAGGGGTTGCTTGGGTCATTTGTAGATTTGTCCTTGAACGCTCAGTAGTCTGCTTTGGTTGTCTCAATTGTGTCACTCAGATTTGCATCTTGTCTTTCTGTTTTTAGTTGTTTGGATTTCTCCCAAAGTATTTGTGGCTAAAATTCCTTTTGGACTCTGAGCTGCCTTTTTTACATAAGCCTTGGATTGGAATCAATAGAATGTCAAGATGCCAGGCACATTCAGCTTAATAGCAGGTGGGTGTCTGCTGGACAGTGTGCCTGATTTGCCCGACAGTAGCAAATTTAGGCCAGAATTAATGAGCCAGAGAAGGTGCCGTTGGTGTTGCAGGATTTCTGCAGAGTTTTCAGAAGTAATTTTGTTTTCTCCTCCTAAGGGGGTCATGTGCGCTCAAGAAATTTGTGTTCACGTACATGCTCGTGCGCGTGTGTGTTGTGTGTGTATATCCATTTACTGTGACATGGAGCTGACTTCCTCTTGGAAAATAACCTTGACACACACACCTAAAAATCTGGCTCATAAACCTCAGTAGAGTTGAGTTTAAGGGAACCGGGAACCGTTTGTCTCCCTTTTTAGTGGCCAAGGAGATTTAAACACTCCAGTGCTGAGTAAATTGCTGAGGTTTTGGTTTACACTTGTTAGGACACATTCCTATTGTATGAAGAGCAATGTCAGAAAACAATGGGTCAGCAGAAGGGAGATCCCCTGGGGGCAGGGAATGGAGTCACAGCCAGGGACTACTGCGTTTCAGTCTTGCTTCTGCTGTTTTGAGGATGTTTAACATTGAAAACACCACCTGCCTTTTAACTTTCTTTTCCTCTGGGTCTTTACTTTTGTATCAGGGAGTAAAAAAAGGCTAAATATGGAAATGCAAGTGAAATAGTTGTACGTCATAGCTACTTCCTCAGTGGTGGCTTTCTAGCTCATCTATAGAAAGAAGAACAAAGTGATGGTTCTAGTTTCTGCCCTGTTTATATTTTAGTTGGTCCCTTTGTCTTACTCTGTGTCTGGCATCAGGCTTTCTCTTATTTCAGCTTTGGATTTCAAATAGAAACTCAACTCTGGAACCCTCATACAATCGTTGGCCACGAATGCCCTTTAAATTCCTGTGACCTCCCAGAGCAGGATGATATTAAATATCCTGATCTAGATTTGGGCATAGGATGAATAAAATGGAAACGAGGTTTATGCAAATGAGCTTCTCATTTGTTTGGAGATGGTCCAGAGGCTGCTGCGACAGTCATGGAGTATTCCAGGATTCTAGAACAGAGCAAGCAGTGCTCTGAATGACAAGCCTGAGGCTTCCCGTGGCTCATTACAGGATGCCACTTACTCCAGAGAAGACTGGCCTCTATATTTAGTGGTCAAAGAAAGGAAAACAATAGTTTGACAGTACCATTGAGCCCTAATTTAAACAGTTTAGAAAATTCTACCATGTCTCCACTTCTCGGAACAAATTGATGGCTGTTCCCTTCTTTTGGTTCAAAGCCCTGCCCTGGCCCTCGTGGAGGTTTATAGTGATTAGTGCAGCCTGTTAGCCCTGGAGACTGATTCAGGTGGAGACTTCCATTTTCTTCTGGAATCAAAGGTTAAATTCTCCTTGTCCAATAGTGATAAAGTTTATGTGGTATCAATTATTTTAAATTTATAGAAATAGATTTTAATAACAAAATTAATTATTTTTATTCAGAAAAGAAGTGTGTCTATTTATTGGGGTTATGAAGATAGTGTCCAAAGTTTCTTTGCCATATTTCATTGGAATGAAAAAGAGATCTAATATTTGGGGTCATCGTTCAGTGTTCTTTCTGAATAGCATTCTATTCACAATTAGGACATGTGACAAAAATGATTCTGTCTTTTAATTTCAACTTGGGTCCTAGCCTTTGAAGGGATGAAGCCTGGGCCGTGGGTGACAGTTGTACCTGAGAATGTGGATGCAATCTGGCACTGATTTCTGTGTTTCCCTGCCATGAGGGGCTTGGTTGGTTGTCTTTTCGAGGCGTTCCTACTTTACTCTGGCTGTGTGTTTGTTGGAGGGTTCCCAAATGGAGAGCATCACCAGTGCAGTTTGTCAGTGCAAAAATTACAGGCTTTGGAGGTAGAGCTAATTTTAAATATTTACTTGACTATTAATTTTTCTGGTCTACGTTTTCATGTCTCTGAGCTGTACATAAGATATCTTTCTGGAATGTTCTTAGGAAGTTTAAATGAGAGGGTATTTATAGTGAACAGTACCTCTAACAGTGGAAGATATTTACTCACTAACAGCTGTCATCCCAAACCCTGTAAAGATATACCAAGGGCAAGATATGTTCAGGTCTTGTTCTTAGATACGCAGGCTTGTGGTAAGGCAAAATGAATGGATTTTTGATATTCTCTTCAGTAGCCAGATGAGCATTAGTTGGATTTGATATATCCTTACAATTATATGGTGTGTGTGTGTTTGTGTGTGTGTGAGAGAGAGAGAGAGAGAGAGACAGAGAGAGAGAGAGACAGAGACAGAGACAGAGACAGAGAGAGACAGAGAGACAGAGAGACAGAGAGAGACAGAGAAACAGACAGAGAGACAGAGAGAGCAAGCGAGCCCAGAGTGGTGGTAATCATGATTTGTTTGAATTTAGGAGCTTCTATGAAAGTGATAGCTTGAGTTGAGAAGCCTACTAAGAAAGGAGTAGAAATTATTTGCCCAGTTACTCTGGGGGAGATCTTTTTCAGCCTCACTCATTGATTTTCATTTGTAGGTAGGGTTTGTTTGAGACAGAAGAGCAAAGTGGCTAAGAAGTCTAGAATCAGGCCAGTCTGGGTTGCAGTTCTGACATTTAGTAGTATTCATCCAGGGTAAGTTACTTACCAGCTGTGGGCTCAGTTTCTTCATTCGTGTAATTGGAGTAAGTAGAGAACCAACTTCATAATGCTGCCATACGGGTTAAATGAAGACATCTGGAGTATAGTGCCTGGCACACAGGTAGGCCCTCAATAAATACAACGTGGCTACTACCACTGTAGTCATTGCCATGACGTGTATAATGGGAATAATAGTTGGATCTATACAGTCATTGTGAAGATTACAGGAGATACTCATGCACAGATTTGTCCTCTAAGAAAGTGCTCAGGAAGTCTAATTTTGAGAGATGTTAAGTAGTGGCTGTGGAAAAGGGCATCATTTTGTATGGTTCTGTATATGATAGATGTCTGCTAATTTTTTACTCTATATTTCCACTATATTCTGTATATTTTTTCAGAATAAAAATTGCACATCGTTTCACTGCACAATGTTGTAGGTTAAAGCTAAGCTTCCTGCCCGCCCCCGCCGCCTTGCACTTATCCAAAATAGAAAGCCATTTGAGAGCAAAGAACCTAGAGAAAATTCCCATGTGAGGAGTGAGATCGTCCTTGTGAAGGGTTAGGGCCCTAAGAATTGTACGAAGAAAATCATTGAAAGATAATCTCCGTAAGATGCTGAAAATTACTGGGGATGGGTCCAATCGTGAAGGTGAGATTACCTCTCTTAATCTTTCCAAAAATAAATACTTAAGGAAAATTTGTTTCTTTAAGATAAATTAATTTTAATTTATACAATTTTTACACTGTGCTGTAATACTTAAAGAAGTAGAGGTAATGAGAAAAAAAATATATATATATATAAAGTGCACCCATTTTGTTAAATCAGAAATTAAGGATACACTTTGAATCCATTCAAAATCTTGCTGTTGGAAAGTTGGAATGGGCAGATTTCCCAAATAGTAGCAATCAAGGAATTAGTCCATTGAGTGACTGATGGGCTCTCTCCCATGAGCAGAAGTCAAATGTGGGTTAAAGCAATGAATTTGGGGAGCGGAACACTTCCATTTTGACAGCAGTTACTTGTAGCTCTAGATATACCCGGGGTGAGGCAGGGATGCCACAAGGGGAAGCTGCAAGCATATCCCAGAGCGCCTACGGGACAAAGTCAAGATCATGACTGCTGGTCCACTTAAAAGGTATGGCTTCAAGGCCTTGTGCAAAGAAGAAAATATAACTTACTTTATATGGTACGAGCATTGCATGCTGATTGTGGTGCTCTGGGGTGAGCAAATGCAGGAACCTCCAGAAAATCTAGGAGAAAAAGGAGGAGGGGGCCTTTCTTAAGCTAATCAGAATCTGACAATGGATACATGGATATTTTAAGAAGAGGCGGTGATTGGCTTAGGTGTTTTGTTATTGATCGACTCCCGTGGTGCACTGGACGGTCTTTATCCCTGTGATAGGATTTATTTATGTATCCTTCGGAGAACACGGGCTCCCCCATCCTCTGGAACCTGCTGGCTTTCAGTCTAAGGAAGGCTCCACAATTCAGCGGTTCTCCTCTTAATCTTTATGTAAGCAACAGGGAACTGGGGCTCCTTAGCTACTTGCCTCGCAAAACGGAAGAGCTGATTAGTATTTGCACAAGACTAAGCAACGCCTTTTATGAATGGGATGCCCACGTACCAGGCTGTGCAGTATTGGCTGCGGGCATTGCTTGTTATATCCTTGTTTAAATCCTTAGCAAGAATTATGTGAAACAAACAAAAAAAAGCACTAAAAGGTTTAAAGAGAAAAATGTGGAGGCCAATTCCAGCCATGAAAGGCCTTTCGAATTGTGTCTCCATTCTGATTTGTGTGAAGCCATAGATGTTGGGTGCCTAGGTTGGGTGACTGGGCACAGACTTGGAGGCTTTTCCTGAGCTATTTCTGCAGCTCTTTCTTCCCTTCCTGTCTTTTCAGGACATGACAGTATGCCCTCCAGAGCCACAGAGGACAGATGTGCTTCTCTGGGCTCCTGTGGCTGCTTCTGTGCACCCCTGGCAGGCCTGCGTGGCCCTGGCAGAGAATTCCGCACTGGGTGGGGGCTGGCCGCAGGTGCCCGCTACCACAGGGTGCTGAGCGCCCCTGAAAGCTGCCTTTGAGCCCTGCAGAGGTGGTGTGCATGTCTGCAGCTGCGCATCTGTGGAAATACTGGGGTGTTAGGGCATCGCTGGCCCTATCTTCATCAGGCCTTCTGTGTGGGAGCTGTATGAGGCTTTTGTACCCCCGCTTACTTTTCACTGCAAATGCGACATCATCCAAAAGGCATGGAAAGGGTGGACTGGAAGGGCGGGGCTGGCAGAGGCAATGAATAAAGATATAAGAGGACTGAGGAAAGGCAAGAGACAGGGGAGGGCTTTTGTGGCATGGTGAAAGAATATTTAACTTAGAACCAGGAAATGTGGTTGGCCTTCCACCACAGCTGCTGACTGGCTGTGTGACCTTGAACCCTGGTTTCTTTATTTGGAAGATGGTCTAAATAGCTACCTGCAAGGTGGAGGTGAGATTAAGGGAGATATAATGCTTGTGGAGTCGTCTGTCATCAATCCTCGTAAGTGTCTCCAGTCTCTAAGCCTTTCAGAGCCATCCCTCTGCAGGTTTGAGTTGAGTTTCTCCCCTCTGGGCTGAAAGAGCAAGAGAGTTTGCTTAAATGTTTTGTGTCTCTTAACAATCTGTTTCAGATTTGGTTCATCCCAGACTATCATTTTTCAGGACGGTTTTTTAGATTGTTGGTATGCTAATCCTGCCTTCCCCACTCAAAGGAGGTTCAGTAGTGTTCAGTTTTAAGAACAATACTAAAATTATCCTTATTAAAAAAACCTCAAAACTTATTTCTGATCACGAACGTAAGGCGAATTTATCTGCAAATACATAAATGAATCTGATGTTAAAGAGTAAAAGAACCAAAAATAATCTCAGTACAAAGAATCCATGTGTGTGTGTGTGTGTGTGTGTGTGTGTGTGTGCTATCCATGAGAGTATATGTATATGGGTTGGGTATTTTATTAGGTTTTATTTGACTTAATGTGTTATTTAGAGTTCTAGATTCTGCAGAATAAAGTTTGCTGAGATTATAAGGATGGATGAATTTTATTTTCATCATATTTAGATATATCGAAATCATAAGAGATCTGACAGTGCCATCTGGTCCTGGAATCTGTGAGCGGGTTTAGGTGACGAGCTGAGAAACCAAATTTGATGTGTTGTATTTTCTTTTCGTCTCCTAGCTTATTGAGGGGCAATTGACAAATACAACTGTATATACGTTTTCCTTTCTTTTTTCTATTTTTATTTCTCTTTGAGAAAGAGAGAGAGAGAGAGAGAGAGAGTTAGAGAAGCTCAAGCAGGCTCCACGGAGCTGGACCTGGGGCTCAATCTTACGACATTGAGATCATGACCAGAGCTGAAATCAAGAGTTGGACGCTTAATCAACTGAGCCATCCAGGCAGCCCCTACATTTTCCATTTCTTCATGTTCTTCATGAGTACCATTGCTTCAGCTTTGCTGCTAGTCAGCAGTAATGATACAAATACTTTTATATCGTTTACCTCTTTGGCATTGGTTCTATTTGCCATATCCTTATCTATATATCTATATATCTGTATCTATATATCTATACATACCTGTATATAAAATACATATACACACATATGTTTTATACACACACACATATACACATACACATACATACAAAATATGTGACTTATGTAATCCTTTTTATAGAAGAGGTGAGTGAGGCACAGAGAAGTTAAGTAACTTGCCCACAAGTCACACAGCCAGTGGAGGTAGGCTTCAATCACAGGGGGCTGTGCGCCTTGAGCTTCTAGCACTTCACTGATTCCATTGACAATGCTGGTGTAAGAAACAGTGCTCGTTGAATGGGCACAAAGTTTCCTTTCTGCAAGGTGAATAAGTTCTAGAGATCTCTGTATCATATTGTGCCTATAGTAAATAGTACCATATATTACACTTAAAAATCTGTTAAGAGAATAGATCTCATTCACTGTTCTTGCCACAATAAAATGAAATTAATAAAGGAAAGAATAGAAACAATGGTTCAGAACGATGTTTCATAATCCTGATAAAATCCACCACTACTTAGGTGTCAATTCTTCCATAGTTTAGGAATTGAAAATACGGTGTTTTGTTATTTTTTTCAACATAAAAGTGATAGATTAAAAGGGGTCCTGGTTTAATTTTTTTTTAAGCAATTAAAGTTAGAGCACCAACCAGGCGAATTCTCCTGGCACGGAATACGTGGAATCAGTTTAGGAATGATCTTTCATTTGTATTATGGGGCCATGATATTTCTCAAAGTCAGAAGGACCAAGTTCACATCTGAAAGGTCAACACAAGATGGTAAGCTGGCTCTCGTGAAATTTAGGTGAATCAAAGTAATTCCCACGTAGCATGTAAATGTTTTTCCTTTTTTTTTTTAATTTTTGGAGTTGGTTTTCCTTTATAAATCAGTATTCTCTAGTTTGGCTGTAGGGGAATCTCACTATTTTATATTACTTGATATTGGCCTTTGGTTATGTCTTAAGTAAGGCATTATAATTTCCAGTTTTATCATCATGAGAGGAAGCTCAGTTTTACACTGTTTTCAAAATGATATTTAAAAAAACACATTTATATTCTTCCAGCATTTCAGAAAATGGGCAGAAGTAGATTTTAAAAACTGCTTGGTAACCCAGTTTGTAGCTAGCTAAGGAACGGGGGGAAAGCAGAGTTCATCTCAGTCATTCTAATTGACACCGACAGCAGACACCAGCTCCAAAGAATTCCTGTGGAAGAGCTATGCCTGTTGTCCAAGACTTCCCTGATTTGTTTTGTTTGCTCATTGGATGTATAATCTTGTGGTTTCTGGCTCCCTTCACCATCTAAAGCAGAAAAACATATTCGATTCTCAGGTTGTTTTAATTGGAACTTGCTCTTCAAGTTCTAACTATTTCAACAGATCGAAAGACTTGACTGTGGAATTCTTTTTTTTCTCTTTTTTAAGCGAACGCTTTGCTGTTACTCAAACCCTACCGCAGGTTCAGCCGACAAATTGAAACTGTCTCTTCAGATGTGGTTACACTTGACAGTTCAAAAGAACAAAATCAAAACACTTAGAGACTTGAAATAAAAACTCATCCTTGGAATAAAAGTTCATTTTCCAAAGATGATACTAAAATGATAATAATTTTTAACATTCCCCTTTTAGTCTAAATTATCCCCGATTAAACACTACCCACAAGGCTGTCTTGTCTTAAACAGCCTTATGGTGACATCTCTGGAGCCCTAAGTTGGTGAATGGTGAGGAAGTATTCCAGGGTACTACTTTTATTTGAGCCTCCTTTTTCATTTTTGGTGATGCAATTAGATTGAAATATTCTTGAATGAACCAAATTTGACTATTTGAGTACTGAATTTTATTTTTTATATGACTACAACTTAAAATAAGCAATTGTTCTTGTGGCCTCTTATATTTTACTTTTCCATCTTCTTGTGGTGTTAAATGAAAGACACAGGCACTGTTACTACTAAAAATTATTTAAAGACAATACTTCCAATCAAATCAGCATTCTGGTAACTGGAGGAAGTACTTTGCTTGGATTTTGTCTTACAGTATCCATACCTATCTTTCAAGGAAGATTCTGTTGTATTGTTAACAGCATTACGCAGATAAGGAGACAGGCTTCCAGAACGTCAATAACTTGTTCAGTGTCCTATCACTAGTTCATGGTTTCTATATGGTGGTGCCATCAACAGTTTGAACTGAGTAGCTCTTTGCTGTGGGGCCCAGTGCTGAGTCTGAGGGGCATCCATGGACTCTATCCGCTGAATGCCAGGAGCACTCTCCGTCATGACTGTCAAAAATGTCTAGGAGCACCTGGGTGGCTCAGTCAGTTAAGCATCTGACACTTGATCTCAGTTCAGGCTATGGTCTCACGGTGTGAGTTTAAGCCTCACATTGGGCTGTGCATGGACACTGTGGAGCCTACTTGGCTTCTCTCTCTTTTCTTCTCTCTCTGCCCGTCCCCTGTTCACGTGCTCTCAAATATCCACCAGGGCAGGGGAGCAAAATGGCCTTTGTTGAGAATCACTGTGCTGATTATGTGGCAGAGCTTGGGAATATGTTATGTTTATTCCTTTCCTCTTAGATCCTACCTTGTATTGCTTCTCTCTGCTCACATAGCACATCACTACAGCTCTTAGTTTTTCTTGCCTCTTTCTCTCCCCTGACCTTTCTTTTTTTTTTTTTGAACATAGAGTTTTAGTCCTTAATAAGTGGTCACTAATGTCTGCTCCTTCATCTCAGTGATGGGCTAAAAGTGCTGTGACAGACACTTTCCTCTTCTCTTGGTGGGTGTGGTCAGTTCAAATGGCAGAGGGCCCTGCACACTCTGAAGGCAGTAATGCATACAGAGCAACATGCGTGAGGAAACGTACAGTAAGCATTTTTTAAAATTGCTCATCTGTTTTGCCCTTCTCAGTGTGTGCTTGGGTTATGCAATAGTCATGTGTTCGCGGGATAGACTTCTAATCACTGTGTCCTGTGAATTGCTGAGTGGCCTTTTGCGTACCCTAATTTTTTGTTGTTTTGACAAAATGAGAACCAGCCTTCTATCGTGGTGCCTCGTACAGTTGACATTAGAGAGCGGTGTGATGCTAACTGCTAAACACTTTGAAAAGAATCCCGAGTCATCCACTTTGTTGAAAAGTAAATCATTATTCAGTGGAATTGATTTTTAAGATGAAATGATCCATTTCTCAGCCATCACTCTGTGATGTGGAAGAAAGCAAGGAGGTAACAACATAAAGCTCTCCCAAGCTATCCTTAGGTTGGTTTCAGTTTTCTCAGGAGAAGGCACCTTCTCAGGCTTTATAGTCACTGAGGATTTGGACAAACATCATTTTGAATTTTTAAAAAATTTTAATGTTTATTTCTCTTAGAGATAGAGACAGCATGAGTGGGGGAAAGGCAGAGCGAGAAGGAGACATAGAATCCGAAGTGGGCTCCAGGCTCTGAGCTGTCACCGTGGGGCCCAACAGGGGCTCGAACTCACCAACTACCAGATCATGACCTGAGCTGAAGTCAAACGCTCAAGTCAATTGAGCCACCAAGGCACCCAGGACCAATATCATTTTGGAAAAAATGGAATGAAAGCACCCATCGGTGGTGTCTTGATGTTAGTGTCATCTGCTCATTTCCCAGAAGCTGAGGACATATCTGGCCTCTTTCAGTGTAAGTGTGTTTGAAGTGCATTGTTTTAAGGGAATTCGTTTTTTGTGGAGAGTCTGCAGTGGAGTTTGAACTCCGAAAATCTGAAGATGCACGGGCAGGAGAAGGACCACAGTCCTGCACGTTGCTTGGGGAAGTTATGGAGCAGGTTCTCATCAGCACTAGAAATGTAACTCATGTGACTGCGTAGGTGGTCAGAAACTGCATCACTTCTGGCCTGCAAAACTGCCATCGAATTGGTCTTGACAATTAGCATATATAATAACTGAAGATAAAACAAATCTTTATATATCTAGGTTAGTAGACAACTAAATGGTTCTTCTTAATTGCTTGTGATTTATTGAGTGACAGGTGTACATGAGTGCTTAGTTTATAAAAGAGATTCAGTTTTGTCTACTAAGTATATAGCTGTTTTATTGCTTAATAAATATTTCTTGAGCTAAGCCCTAACTCTTATGGATGTGAGAAATAAAGGGGCGGTATGCTTATCTAGAATGCTATATACATTTAATATGCATTCATCTTATTGTTTTAAACACATAGAGCAGTCAAGACATGAATGACTCACTCCACTAAGTTGAAATAACAAAGTAAATTACAAATTGATTTTTTAAGTGTCAAATTAAATATTTGTCTACATAAGTAGTTGATTTCACCCTGCCTGCAATGGGTCATTAAAATAGATGCAACAGGAAGAAAACAAAAGTCTTTTATGAGATTTTTTAAAAAAGAAAACACGTGATAGGAAAAAGATGGCTTTCTTATTTCTTAATGTTAATCAATATATTCTGTAATGATGGAAGAGAAAATAGAAAAGAAAGGAAATGACTCTAGAGAAGGAAGGAGGCAGCTCCTCCTTTGTTCTGCCTTTTACATCCCAATGGCCACATCCCCACTTTTCTCCCACTCTGGTAGTAGTTGGGCTACAAATTGTGGAACACACAGCAAATAGTGACCTTCACCTTCCCTGCCTTCTTTAATGGGTAAGAAAACTGGTATACACTTTCTCCTTTGGTTATAAACATATATCAACACAGAATAAATGGGCAAAGAGGTGCAAAGAAGTATCGGCATTACTGTCTCAGTCGGAAACTAACCAACCACGTGACTTCTGCACCTGTTCATGCAGGACGCCATGCCGAGGGCAGTGGGGGACCCAAACGTGGAGAATATGCTTCATTCCCCATTCCACAAGCTCAGGGCTTTCCTTGTAGTCAATCCATAATACTTTAAAATCACATAAATATTTTGCATCATACTTTCAAATCAGTGGGAGGAAAATACACAGATTATGTCTTCATCTCCTGTATGGACTACATCTCAGTTCACATCTGAGATGGGTACCATTTTCCCCCCTATTATGCTGTATAGTTGCCACTGGGTTACAGGGTGATTCAAGAGTAAAATTTAGGTTAACTTCAGGAAAAGGAGAAAAAGAGGATTTGATTAGATGTCTACATCGAATATCTAGATTAACTTTTCATTTGTTTGGACATAGCTTTCAAATGGTTAACTAATGGGTTTTTAGGCTTTTCTTAAAGCATCTAAGTTTTTTTTTTTTTCTATGATGGCTCTGTGCCTCTACTCTGTTGCTTTTGAAATTCCATGAAGCTAACAGCAACCTTTTCCTTATGATATTCAGACTCTGTTTCTGTACCTCATCAGCTGGCTGCATGGAGAGTAGGTTAATTTGAGGTTTACCAAAACTTTCATATGATTTTTTTAAAAAATACAGTTGGAACCCTGTTGATTTGATAAGATTGGAACATGTTGAGCCAAAGTCATTAGGTGCCAGTAGAATTTTAAATATGTCATGTACTTCCTGGGGACTGGGAATATTGGAGGGATATTGCTGAATATTTATAGACTGTCTGGAAACCAATTGATAATATTTCATAGATTTTGGACTCTTTACACCACTGCCAAGCTTCAACTATTGCCTTTGGTTATTTAGCATTATTATTATTATTATTATTATTATTATTATTATTATTTTGAGAAACAGGGAGAGTGAGAGAGTGCATGCACATATGCACACACCCAAGTGGGGGAGGGTCAGAGAGACCGAGAGACAGAGGAGACAGAGAATCCCAAGTAGGCACTACACCTTCAGCCCTGAGCCCTATGCTACCTGGTGGGGGGGAGGGGGGGACTCAGGCTCATGTAAAACAAGGTCATGACCTGAGCTGAAGTGGGACTCTTAACTGACTGAGCCACCCAGACACCCCTATTTAGCATTATTTACGTGACTCTTGGTTACCTTTATTTTCCTCCCTTGAATTGAGATAATTATATACCTGGCTCTGAGCATTACAGGTATTCACCATCTGAGTTCTAAAAATTATATTTTAAAACTTCCTATTCATCTTTTGTCCTTGGGATCCCATCATTTCTCTGCTTATTTAGAATACTCAGGTCACAAGTATCTCTTAATAATTTGTTTCCAAATTTATCTAAAAACAATATTCATTAATATTCATTTAAATTATATGAATCAAACCAGTGATTACATTTTTAACTGATAGTGGTTGACTATAATTACTTTTTACCTAAAATGATTAGCTAAAATTTATATTTTCAACAGTAATGAGATTTTTTAAGTCCACTCAAATTGTGGTCTTCTGAATATTTTAATGAACTGGCTCTAGACCTCAGCTCCTCAATGTACTTTGTCAAGAAAATTCATGCTGCAGGTGATAGATCCAGGTAATTCAGCAATCACATGAAACAGCCTACGTTCTGTTCTGACAAAACCAAGATGAGCCTCTTCCTATGGCTGAGAACTTGAAGCTTGGACTGGTGGGAAGATGCCAGAGGGCTCTATGCCCTGCCTCAAACACCAACCCCACTGTATGATACCCTTTAGCATGGTTTTCTTCCATTGGATTGCCAGCGGTTAAGACTACACTTTAAAATAAAAGTTTATCTTGGGGCTCCTGGGTGACTCAGTTGAGCGTCCGGCTTCAGCTCAGGTCACGATCTCAAGGTTCGTGGGCTCAAGCCGCGCATAAGGCTCTGTGCTGACAGCTAGCTCAGAGCCTGGAGGCTGCTTCGGATTCTGCGTCTCCCTCTCTCTTACCCTCCCCTGCTCGTGCTCTCTCTTTCTGTCTCTCAAAAATAAATAAAAAACATTAAAATTTTTTTTAAGTTTATCTTGATTAAGTATGCATGGGTAGCTTAGTTGGTTAAGCATCCTATTTGTGATTTCGATCAGATCATGATCTCATGCTCATGGAGCATGCTTGGGATTCTCTCTCTCTCTCTCCTTATCTCTCTCTCTCTCTCTCTCTCTCTCTCTCTCTCTCTCTCTCTCTTTCTCTGTCTCAAAATAAAGAAATAAGCATTAAAAATGTATCTTGACTTAAAAGGGTCTCTTAATACTCAAGAACCCTTAAAATGGGATGATGATGGAGCCCAGAAAAGGAGAGGCCGGTAGGAACAAACCATCTGACCCATAGGAACAACAAAGAATAGAAATTTCACAGACACACCCTATGTATGTCAAGAAGCAGAGGCTGTACTCTAAGGAAAGTTATAAGTCTGTAAAAGGAAGTGACACTTTAGGAGGAAATTAGAAATGCCAGTCGAGAACTGAGTGACTCAGGATGGGTGCAAGGGCCTTGCCCTGCTCCTACCTGTATTTGAAATTTGCTTCAATGAAGGGAGTAAGCCCTGATTACTACAGCTGTGCAAGTCTGGGCATTCTAGTTTGTGCGTGGAATGTACGTGCACGTGTCTTTTGAGTGCAGGGATGTGTGTCCGAGCAGAGCTTCACTGAACTGTCTCCCCTGGTACCTTTGTGCCCAGTTCCCTCCTGCAGGTCCCAGCTCAGATGTCCTATTTAAAATGTACCCACTCAGCCCTTCGCCACACACCCTAAATTCCTCTTACTGCTCTAGGTGCTCAGTGAACAGTTGGGAATGTTCTCCCTGAGCACTGCAGAAAATCTGGCCTCCAGAGTTGTCCCAATGGCCGTCATTTCCAGTTGAGGAACATACACGAGGCTTTTAAGATTGGGTACTTTTAATTGGAAGTCGTTTTTCTATTTACATTTCATATAATCCTGAAGGAATTAAAGTTTTCTTAATAGTTCCATACACACCCATACTAACTTGATAGGAGATGTGTGTGCTGGTCAGAATGGCCCTGGGTTTTGGTAGTCACGTAATCCTAGGTTCAAGAGCTGATGGTTATAATCTCTGTGAATATGAGCACATCATTTAACTTTTCTTAAATTTAGTTGTTTGGTTTTTTTTTTAATTTGAAAATTGGGTTAGTAGTAATGACCTACAAGAGATTTGTGAAGATTAGTGGTAAGATTAAAAAAAAAAAAAAAGATGCCTGACAAGGTAATTGGTATTAAAAACGTGCTCAATAGTTGGTAGGCACACATTTTGAATATGTATATATATGAATACTTATTTATTTTATGTTTGTGTCTATGCACGTGGCTATATGAAATCATGGATTTCAAAGATATGGAAGAAAGAACCCTTTGAAGTCTGTATGAAAAGAGCTTAGGAATTAATGTCCTTCTTTTATCCAAGGTATAAGTGCCTACCATGTTCAAAGAGCATCAACAGGATTAATATTCAGAATTTTCTTTGAAGTCCTAATACAGAGGGGCCTGGAAATGAAACCCATAGCGATTTCTATAGGGGGATAACTTCTTAATACCAAGTAACAGGCCCAGTGGGAAAACTAGGCCAGATCTGGTTCACTGTATTTTCCTGTCTTCGCGTATATATTCTCTTGGTACCATGAGGAAGGTTTAGAGGGTTTCAGGTGACTGGCAAGAGGTGAGCACTTTCCTCACTTGGTGTGTCACTTAGGGTTAACCTCTACAAACCTCCCAAGGGTGGGTTTGGAGGCCTTTGAAGATTCTGCACTTGGGGTTGGGCTCATGTTCATTGATCTTTGGACAGGCTTTAGGCCTGCGTCTCTCAGGAAATTACAGTTCATTTTTCTGGCTGTTCAGGAAGGACCTTTTAAAATACCAGTGTCCAACAAACAAACTCTGTCCCCCTGCACGGGTCAGGGAGATGGCATCTCACCCAGGGGCCAGGAAACAGGCTCCTCTGAGCTCCTGCAGCTGTTTGTTTTCATGTGTTATCTTTTCTTCCAGATCTGGAGAATGACACAGAACCTGTCCTCACAGATTTAGGTGGGGCCAACTAAAGAATCCACCCCGCCATCTTCACAAGAGAGTTAAAATGAATGAAGCATTTCTGTAAATATTAAAACAGTTAGACACGCCCTTTTCATGTAGTTCTTTTTCTCTTTTTGAGACACTCTAGCACATTTGCGATTTGTTGTGCATATGGCTGTAGAATCACGGACCAAAGGAGAGATTAGACACAAACACAAGATAGGCTTTTTTTTAAAGTAACTTCTTTTCCTTTTCTTTTTATTTTCCTTTTCCTTTTTATCTTTTTTTATTTTGTTTTCTTTTCTTTCTTTTCTTTTTCTTTTCCTTCTTTTTTTAATATGGAAAGAAGACTTCAATATGAGAATTTATTTTTTTGGAAATTTCCAATGTATGAATAGATAAAAAGAATTTCAGATTTAGAAACTCTAAAGAAATTGAATCCATCATCCTTTGAAAGACATTTAAAAAATATATATATTTTCACTATTTTAACTCTTCCTGCCTATCACCATGGCAGCTGGGAGAATTTGGATATTTCATAGGCTAGCAGTTACCATGACACTGCATGGATCAGAACACGCTAACTGTGACTTGCTGGTTATGTGATGTGTTGACTTTGAATTGATTTTAAGCACACTTTAAATGATAATGAGAACGCTGAGCTGGGAGATAGCATGTGGCTTTAACGATTTGATTCTAAGAAAGCAAGCAAACACTTAAAAATGATAGAGTTTCATGATAGCAAAAGTCAAGGTGAAGTCTGAGTGTTTGAATGACAGAAACTATTTCTTCCCTCTCTATTATTTTCAGCTGTATTTTATTGTATTTTATTGTGTTGATATGAAAAAATAAAGAGGAAAACCAGAATTTGCTATCGAAGTTTAGATCAAATTAAATATGACATAGGGCTTTGCTCAAAAGGTATGACTCCTTTGGTACTTTTGAACTCAAATCATCCTTTCAAGCAAAATTTAATATGAAAAGTCAATTAAAATATAATAAGGAAAAATGTAGTTCAAGGAGCTGGAAAATGAGAGAAAATGTGTCAGGGTGTGAAAGAAAAATGAAGAGAAATATTAGCTATTTAGGCATGAACTACATTTATAGATATAAGTGCTCAGTACATATTCTCTTATTAGCTGAGAGAAATATGGGAGTAAATGAGATGAGCCACTGAAGAAAGAAAAGATGTTTTCTTTCTTCATGAGGAAAAACATCATGGTGTCATTACGAAGTTAGGTTTTTTTAATTTGTTCTACCAGATTTTACTGACAGCCATTCCCAGCTAAATAACAAAAGTCTGAGAGGTTATATTTTTTCCCTTAAGCTGCTCTATTTTAATACTGGAAATAAAATGCAGCCGTTTTTAGGATTTGGGGAGGTTTAAACAACTTGTGAGACGTCCTGTCAGCTCTCGGAGGCAGGATGCTTCTCTACAGTTCTTTGATTTCTACTTCTGCAGAAAGCTAAAGATATTGGTGAATTCTACACCAGATGTGCGGCTTAAAATTATAGGATGTTACAGCTGAATGGGACAGCAGAGATGATGTGCTCTTGTGGCATTCTTTTACACCAACAAACTGACTTATTTACAGCCGTAAATACAATTTCTGCAGTTGAGACAGAACCCTTTGATCTCCTCTGTTTTAGACTCGTATTAGTAGCTCTGTACTTGTTAATATTTCAGTGTAGTGGTTTCATTTGAAACTGTTACTTTCATTATTTCAGGTAGAACAGTTTATATCCAACGATGAAAATAATGATTCCCATTTATGGCGTACTGAGTCCATTCAGGCCATTTGCTAAGTAAAGACTTTGTGTGGACCCCCTCATTTCATATTTACACCCATGTCGTAAGGAATTTTTGGGTTAGAGGAGTTAAATGGTTTGCTGAATGTTTGCCCACCACTCATTAATGGCAGAAAAGGTGTCTGGATACACAAGTGTGTCTGACTGTATTTATTCATCCTTGAACTAAACATGCTTCTTAATTGAGCTATATCATTCTATTGGAATTCTAAACTTCCTTAGATTTTCAGGTGATTTTAGATACAATACTTATCAGAACCCAGGTACCAGAAGCAGATTCAAGAACTCAAGTCTTCTCTGTCATCCTCAGCATCACATTATATTTATCTATTTATTGTAAGGCTACAGGCTTATGATGGTAACGTTCAGATCCTCTGAGAAATTCTTTATATCTCAAAACTAATTTTCACTTGGACCCAACAGGTGGCACTCCATCCCTAGGACACATGGGATGTTCAAGCTGAAAGAGACCTGAATCATTGTAAAAAACTTCTTCCTGTTATGGTTTTAAAACTCAACTTTACTCAAGGCCACATATGTAGTTAGTGGCAACACTAAGACAAGGAGCCAGGTCTCTGCACTTCATGGCTTTACCTTTTTCTGCTACTCAGACAGCCTTTCTTTAAAAGTAATGTTGAAGGGCGCCTGGATGGCTCAGTAGGTTAAGCGTCAGACCTCAGCTCAGGTCATGATCTCGCAGTTCCTGAGCTCGAGCTTTGCATCAGACTCTGTGCTGACAAATCAGAGCCTGAAGTCTGTTCTGGATTTGGTGTCTTCCTCTCTCTCTTTGCCGCTACCCAGCTTGCACTCTGTCTCTGTCTCTCTCAAAAATAAACAAACATTAAAAAAATAAAAATAAAAAGTGGTGTCGAGTAGAGAATTTAATCATGTACAATGAAAGAAGGGAAATGGTTTTCTGTTTGTTTTAAATTCAGATGGCAAATGCAAACAGCTTTTGGCTGCATGAAACACTCTTGGCTCAATAAGCTAAAAATATTTTCCAGTCCAGAGATGGCCATGTTCTGGATGCTTCATCCCTAGACTGTGTTCATGAATAGTACTAATAACCACCTTCCAGTTGGTGGCTACCATAGATACACCATGTTGCTATTTCTTTTTTTATTTCTTTTTTAAAGAAACTCTGTAAGGTAGGTATCAGTATCCCTGCTGACTGAGAGAAAACCATGACTCACTGAAGTTAAAGGATTTTCACCACGTCATCGAGCTACTTGTTACAATATTCAGGACTTGAACACGGGCTTATACATTTCCCTTTGTACTACATTGGCCTAACAAAACTAAAGTTAATTAACATTGAAGAATTATCAAGATGTCTAACGCCACTCACAACAAAATTAATCCCTGTTTCTCACATTGCACCATAAACATTCAGTTAACTCATTCATTCATCTATCCTTTCTTTATTTCATCAGCGAGTTAACACACGCCTGTGTATTTTACAAGTGAGGAAACCAGGTCATGGCAAGATTAAGTCATTTCCCCGAGGTCTCACAGCCAAAAAGTGTGTGGGATTTCAATTCAGATCTGGGATTTCAATTCAAGGCCCAGATAAAAAGATAGGGTGTGTCTGGCTGTGCAAAATTCTCAATGACAGTACCTTCACAAGCAGTCGATATAAATTTTTGACGACACCTTACAAGGATACTCTCAGGAAAGTCATCTAAGTAGTTGAGAGTGGCTAGAAAAGAGATGGTGGGAAAAGGAGATACGGACAAGTGTAGTTTTTTGTTTATTTGTTTGTTTTTGTTTTAGCTCATTATGGTAGAAGCAGCCATCATATAAAAAAATAGTTGTAAAGAAAGATCTGACGTCACTAGTGGTAAGTTTGGAAGAAAGAGGAAGAGTGGTGGCCACTACTGTGGGTAACTGAGGGAGTGTCACAGTCATTGGTTAAAATGGAGAAGTCAGAGGAAGAGCATGAGAGACCAGTTTGAAATTCTGGCTGGATGTATGGCTGTTAATGTCCATGGGTCTGGAAGTCAGATCAGATGGATCAGTGTTGGAATTGGGTTGAAGATTTGGAACCCAGATTTATACTATTAAACCAGGAGCATTTAATTGTGTATTGAAAAGAAGGTGTATGAAGGTTGAATTATAAGGATGGTCCACATGTAGAGATTGGGAGGTAAACAGATGTGGTCAGAAGAGGAAGAGGAAGACTGACAGGATATCCGGGAAACTGATGGAACGGAGAGAGTTTAGAGAAAGGAAATGTGATCAGGAGTAACAATCCTTTTGGAAAATTCAAGGTAAAGGAAAACTGAAGAGAGCATTAGATTTTATATTTGGAAATAATATTATGGACTTTAAAAAAAATGTTAATGTATCTATTTTAAGAGAGAGCAGGGGCGAGGCAGAGAGAGAGGAGTGAGAGAATCCCAAGAAGGCTCTATGCTGTCAGCACAGAGCCCGACACTGGGCTCGATCTCATGATCTGGGAGATGGTGATCTGAGCTGAAACCAAGAGTCCAATGCTTAACCAACCCAACCACTCAGGCACGTCCATAGTGTGGTCTTCTTACAAAGAAGTTTCAAGTAATGTAAGCTGGATTATAAGGAGCCAGAGGGTAAGATATAGAGATAACATGATTTATATAAATGCAAAGAGAAAATCAAAGCAAGAGCTTTGGGACTGAGTACTGGGAAAGAAGTTTTGAATAGTGAAACCCTGATCAGCTTTGTTAGCAGAGAAGACCTAGTTGGAGATGAAAACTTCATCTTAGCATCAAGCTGCGTAGTGTTATCCACTCCAGATACTTAGTAGATGTTTGTGGAATATTGTCATTTAGCATTTTATAAAGCCAGAAGGATGGATAGTACCTTCATTTTATTTATTTAAAACATGATGGGATCAAATAAACAAATGGAAGCTGTGACCTCTAGTTGGCAGGAGGGAGCAAAGGAAGTTAGATGAAGAGCACAAGGTTAAGTTCAGAAAGAAGATGGCTCACTCATGGCCAAGCAGGGGCTACAGCTCCGGAACACAGTGAAGACGCAGATACAGAGATGGTGTGCGGAAGGGAGCATAGGATGACATTTAAAGGGAGCAAAATGTGAAAGAGACCGCCTGCAGAATGTGCCCAGGGCAGGCAGTGAACGGACAGTCCAGACCCATCAGGAGCAGCTTGAACTCGCCTCGGACTCATAGACCATTGTCGAGCCATTTTGTCAGCATTGCTTACAATCCCCTTTGAACTTTAAATGACACAGCGTGATCCTAATAAAGAGGTCCTGGAGCACAGCCAGGCTGCCAGGACTAAAATTATGCCCAACATCACCAATTCCCCAGAGAGACTGCGGGCCTGCGGATAATAGAAGACAGCACGCTGTCCTAGCAGCGGTCAATGGCAAGCTGCAGTGAATGGATGGCCTGGAGAGAAAAGCCCTAATCTTTCCTCCCTGAAGGAAAAAGCATAGCTTTGGCATCAGAACACTTGGGTTTAACCCCCCAGCTCTGCTACCCACTACTTAGATAAGGTGAACAGATCCCCGGAACTGCCTGAGCCTCAGTTCTGCCATTTATCAAATGGCCCAGTGAAAAGACTTGGCTTATTAGAGTTGGGAAGATCAAATGGCATGTATGGGAGAGAACTTTGTGCATTGCAAATGCTATGGAAATGTTATCTTTTTAATAGTGTCCATTATTGTTGGAAAAGCCACAAAGATGTGGATGGCTTAGGAACAGTACTGGCAGGAAGATGACCCTCTATCTGAGTAGCGGCATACAGGACACGGATTGTTCTTGTATGTGAGTCTGCCGTGAAACGTTCTGATTTCATCATACAGGTGGTTACACCTAGAAGTCCAGTAACAGACTTTGACAAATACTGCTTCCTGGTTTGTATGGAGGAAAGGCTCTTTTCAAAATAGACACATGAGTTTATTAACCATATCTAAGATTTACCATTAAATACTTATTTATAGTAAAGAGTAGAGAACTGTATTTCATGGGTATTAATATATTTGCGTAGACATACACACATAGGATGTAAATGCATGTAAAATTTTACATGCATGTTTACACAAAAATACATATATAACTATTTTCTTTGCCCTAGTCTACAAAGCTGCCCTTTGAAATGATGATCCATTTATTCCAAAGTAACCGTCTTGTTATAAAGCCTTGGAATAGTCCCTATGCTCAGGTTTGGAGACTGATCTGTGCTCCAGATCATTCCTGGAACATTCTTGGTTCTTCTCTGGGCCCAGCTCCTCTCCTGGAAGGCAACCTGGCACTTCCGGTTTCATTAAAGGACGCTATAGCTCAGAGAACAGATAGGAGAAATCAGGATTGATTAAATTCTGTGCTCTTTTTGTCTTCATCAGGATCTGTTCAAAACCAAGTTAGAGTTTTCAAAGTGAGAGGGCCTTGAGGGGGCTCTGCATTCAGTACAGAAAACTGTGATTTGGTAAAAAGCTCCAGTTCTTATGAAAAGTGGAATGGAAAAGGTGAGTGTAATTTTGCTTTAAGAACCGTGCTTTAACATCAATGACTTAATTCATCCTGTAGGGGAATGGACCTGGCAACTTATTTATTAGGAAACAAGTTGCTACAATGTCATAAATGGATGACATATCCTTTGATGGGTGAGAATTCTGTGTGGAGACTCTTCTTTCCTGCTGAAAATGAAACTAATAACCATTTGGAAGACATATTGTAGGGAAAATATGCCATAACCCCAGATGCACGATCATCTCTCTTTTGGGATTTATTTTGGGGAGCTAGGAAGCAGGTCTTGAGGTGATTTTCTTCTTTACAACTAGATGAAGAGTTGGAAGTGGAGCTGGTTTCAAATAGCAGTTTCTTTCCAAGTCCTCCAGATATTCCCAAATATTCCCCCCTCTTTCTTTTCAGCCTGGATATAATTTTGTTGATACCTCTATTTATGGCATTTATGACCTTCTGCCTTCAATTATTCATTTATCCATCTCCCTTGCCTTCTTCTCTCCTAAGTAACATGCAGGCAAGGACTTGAACTGATTTATTTCTGAATTCCCTGAAGGCACTGAGTACAGAGCTCTTCACTTAGCTTGTTCCTTGGAAGCTGCAGAAGTTGCTCCAATGAGATCAAGCCCAGAAACCAGCAGATAGAGGCCTCTTTGCTTGTGTCTGTAGGGAAGGCGAAAGTTGAGGTTCTGGGCATCGATTATTAAGTGGAAAAAAAAAAAAAACTTCTGTCATTAATGTTTTCTAGAATAATCTCATTGATTGAATAACTGATAAGCTCAAAACCAGCATAGGAAGAATGACCCTGCCTTATTGTTCTTTGATGAGTGACTTCTGCTTGAGGACCTGATAAGGTCAGATAAATACCTTCTGATAGAAGATGAAGGGGTTCCCTCTTTATTTTTCCTTCTCTTTTCTTTTTGTCAGATCTTGGCAGGTAATTGAGACCTGGATTAAGAATGGAGAAAAGGTCAGAGATGAATATGGTACAGATTTCTGGGTAACAAAAAAGCGACTCCGCTGCCTTTGATGGGGACATTTTAGCTGTGTTAAAACACATTGCTTTTGTTCAAGCTCACATGATTGCTCTCTTTAATATTATTTCCGTGAATTCAGGAACTTCAATAGTTCTCTCCCCTAAGTTAATACCACCCAGTTTTACTGGCTTTTAAAAACATTTATGGGGAGTTTTCGTTTTATTATTGTTGATTTGGGGGGATGCGACAGATGAAAAACTGTCCCGTATTTTAACATTGGAAGGGAAGGAGCTTAGACAGACTTGACTCCAGCTTCTTCCTTAGATGTGGCTTAGGAAAGTTAATTGACTTGCCTGTATTTTTAAAAAATTTTAATGATTATTCATTTTTGAGAGAGAGAGTGAACAGGGGAGGGGCAGAGAGAGGGAACACAGATTCCAAGGAAGCAGGCTGCAGGCTCTGAGCTGTCAGCACAGAGCCCAAAGCAGGCCCTAACTCACAAACTGCAAGATCATGACCCGAGCCAGAGTTGGATGCTTAACTGACTGAGCCACCCAGGTGCCCAGCTGACATGCCTGTATTAACAGAACATTTGGGAGAAAAATCAAGATCTCCAAAATCTTACCCAAGTCTTCCTTTAGTTATAACTTATTTCATAAGTTTTCCTCTGTGTTCCTCTGCAGCCTGGTAACCTTCTCTAATGTGCATGTTTATTTACCCAGCTAAATTGTAAACTTTGCAAGGACTCAGATCATATCTTTGACTTCTTTTGACCTTGCACAATAAGCCTGAATTTTTGAACATTATTATTCACATGAGGTCACACTTTGAGGCTTAATGATGGCTGTGGGCAGCGTTTGTTTGCACAAATTGCTGTGGATAAAGAAACTGAGAGTCAGAAAACTCCACCAAAAGAAAAAAAGAATCAGAAGCAAGATAAATAAGCCTAAGGATTGCCTTTAAAACTGAGGAGGATTTCTTTTTGTGCTTATTGTTTTTTTAAAATTGGACTAATGACAGAGGAACTAAAAAGATGCAGATAAACAGAATCGCTCTAAACCTCTGCAGTTCAGAGCACTGCTAGAGAAATACCTTCAAAGAGGGCTTAGAAAACGGGAAAGAAATTAGTCTTTCCTGTTGCGGGTGTGCAGAGGGGTGGCCCAGGAGGATTAGGAAAGAAAATGGGAAGACCACAGTGGCCCTCCCAGCCTCCTCTGGCCGTCAGGGCCCATTAGCGAAGACTGGGCACTTTGACACGGAGGGTTCAGAATCATCACAAGTCACAAAGACACCACTAAGGATTCATAACCCTTTTGGAGCCTAACTGCAGCGCACCTGATAAATAATTCAGGCAGTCAGAAGTGCCTGGATACAGAAGACTCTAAGTGTGCTTTTTCGTCTTTAATAACATCCAGGGCTTTCCATCTATTTGTTTAAATTTACACTCTCCTCTTCCTATCATCTCCCTCCCTTCATCTTTCCTTCTTTCTTTCTTTCTTCCTTTCTCTTTTCTTTTTTCTTTCTTTTATTCTTTTCTTCCTTCTTTTTTCTTCCCTTCCTTCCTTCCTTCCTTCCTTCCTTCCTTCTTTCTTTCTTTCTTTCTTTCTTTCTTTCTTTCTTTCTTTCTTTCTTTCTTTCTTTCTTTCTTTTTCTTTCTTTCTTTCTTTCTTTCTTTCTTTCTTTCTTTCTTTCTTTCTTTCTTTCTTTCTTTCTTTCCTTTCATTCTTCCTTCCTTCCTTCCTTCCTTCCTTTCTCTCCCCTCTTCTCTCTCTCTCTCTCTCTCTGTCTCTCTGTCTCTCTCCCAAGGAAGGTCATTTAGGGTGCCCAGTGTTTTGTTTTCTCTTAGCTACATTTTGCTTTGGTGAGCTCACAACTGCAGGTGGAAATCGGGAGCGTTCTTTATTTCAGTGATGGTAGCTGTTTCCATTGGATGGTGCTCCTCAGTTTTGCGTCAGTTTTTGCTTCAATAATAGGTTGTAGGCTTTTTAGGTTTTAGAGCTGATAGAACTGTGATATGCAGTTGAAAATGGACACAGTGTACACGTTATCTATATCAGGTACAATAGGGAAAATTGAACTAAAACATTAAGAAAACATAAAAATATTTAATAAAAACCTAGACACACACACATACATTTAAATGAATAATAATTTGCCCATCTTTTCACATATGGCCCAGGGTTCTGTCTGCTTATGAAACTGATTGGAGTCCTGTTTCCTTCCCCTTGTTCATCAACTCGGATCTCCAGTTTGCTCTCTTATGTTGCAGTTATAACATTTAGGCATGAGGAGAGTAATCTGAGTGTAGAATCATAACAGGCTTTTTAAGATTCTGCTCTCTCCATATTTGACTGCCCTAAATGTGCCAGCAACTTTAACTGACTTGCCATTTTACAAAACCTGTTTTTCTAAAGTATTCAACCATGTTTTCATATGAGTACCTCCCTTTTTGTACTTCTGTTTTATTGCTTTACAGAATCTTTATTACTGTATAACTACAGTACAAAAGCATCGCTAGCATATTATGGTTGGGAACCCTGGGTAGGCATAGAGCTCTGGGAACTCTGGGTAGGTGTAGAGCTCAAAAGTCAAGAGAGTGTGTAGAAGTGCTAGAAGAACACCGGAGCAGCCATTAACACCCACTGTGCGACTGGTACAGTCAGGGAGGAGAGGAGAAGGCGGGGTCTGTTGATTAAATCTAATATTGGTAAGGAATTTTCTGCTACTTATTTCCCACCTACTATATATCTCAGATGAGTCACCTAAAGGTGTAATGTCTCAATACCTCCATTGCCAGAATGGCAATATAATGATAATAGCTGTCACATTGGGTTGCCACAAGAATTAAATGAGTTGACAAATCTCAGGTATGTGGCACTGTGCGCTTCACAGTTTTACAAGGCGCTCGCATATGCTGACTATTATTACACTTATTTCCATGGTTGGTATTCTTGCAATCTATGGAAGTATCTCCCAAACTTTTTTTTTTTATGGCCCTCCTGTAAGAAGGTTGCCTAGAGATTTTCTTTTCCTAAAGATCCACTTCCTTTCTGACATTTTAATACAACAGACATGCAGTATGTCTGTGCATGTAGTGTGGCCACTTGAAAGTCCATAAACTATCATAATATCTAAGGTTTCTTCCCTTTTTCCCAAGAACCGGTCTTTACGAGCCTTGGGGATACTGTCCCTCTTGTCAAGAAGACATGACCTATTATTGCATTTCAGGTGATTGAACCCCCCTCCCCCCACCAAGGCAGATGGGCACTGTGTTAGAGCAGGGGTGGCTCAGGACGTGACTGAGCAAGTTGATGGGGGAGTCATGCTCACTTCCCCACTGGACCCCCTCCTCCCACCCGCCCTGAGACAGACACTTAGATTCCGGAGCTGTTGATCCAGAGAACCCTGTAAGGGATTGAAGCACATCAATGATTTTTAGAGTCTGAGAGAGCAATTAAAGTTAGACAATACACTTTTCTTAATAAGCTCTTAGCAGCTTTCATTTTTTCATTAACGGATTGTCATTGAAGGGATGAAGCTGTTACTTATTTGCCTGAAAAGTAGCAGGGGTGGATGGATTGTTGAAGCTGTCCAGGGTATGGTCATGGCACTTGAGAAAAGATTTTCAGCTCCAAGAGTGAGAAACGCTTAAGGCCTAGAAGCTGAGATTAGGTTCAGAAGGAGGTCCAGAGGGGAGGTCCAGAAGGAAGACTTCCCACAGGTACACAAACTCAAATCGTTTTGCAGTCCTGCTCTGAGAGGGAGAGGTAAGTGAGCTGTTGTTGTTTTTTAAAAATATTTTTAACATTTATTTATTTTTGAGAGACAGAGTGTGAATGGGGAGGCAGCAGAGAGAGAGGGAGGGAGACACAGAATCCCAAGCAGGCTCCAGGCTCCGAGCTATCAGCACAGAGCCCAACGCGGTACTCAAACTCATGGACCCTGAGATCATGACCTGAACCAAACTAGGACGCTTAGCTGACTGAGCCACCCCGGTGCCCCCAGGAAGCTGTTTCTTCATTGCCTCACTTTACGACTGACTCTGGCATATCTTTCCTTTCCACTCTGTGGTGAACTGTTGATGTAAGGTGTCTCTCTGTCAGTCTACTCCAGCTGCCGTAACAAAGCTCCACTGACTGGGTGGCTGAAGCCACAGAAATTTCCTTCCTCACAATCCCGGAGGCTGACTGTCTGAAACCAAGATGTCAGCAGGATTCTGCAGCTCCTGTCTGCAGCCTGCAAGTGCCCCTCTTCTCTGCATTCTCACATGGTTCTTCTGTATTTGCGTTCTGATCTGCTCTTCTTATAAGGACACCAGTCAGAAGGGATCAGGGCCACGCGGAGGACCTGAGTTTTACTTGGGTATATCTTTAAAGACTCTATCTCCAGATGTGGTCACATTCTGAGGTTCCTGGGGCTGGGACTTTAACACCTGAGTTTTTTGGAACACAGTTGGGTTCATAATAATCCACTAACTGTCACGCGTGGATATTCAATGGTGAATTAATGAATGAACGGGTGAATGAATGAATTTTTATTTTTTTTTACCACGTTGGAAATAGCAATTGTATCAATTCTTGTGAGTTACTAGTAAGTTTCTTTCTCTTTCACGGTGAAAGAGACAAAATTCCATGGGAGTGTTTCTATTTATTCAGTAGCTTTGCACAGTTGCTCTCCGCGTGATGGCAGGTCCACTGATCACCTGGAGAGCTGCTGTCACCAGCGGCATGCTCTCAGACATTTGCGGGGCCCCACACAAGGGTTGGGAGGGAGGCCTGCCTCATATTTAATCTCTCGAAAGTTTTAAATCGTATTAACAAATTGTTTAAAAAGATTTTACAGTTCTCTTCTGTGATTGATCTGCCTTTTAGAATGTCCTGGAAGGCCAGTCAGGTTTGACTTTAGAATTCTCGGGGCGCCTGGGTGGCTCAGTCAGTTAGGCATCTGACTTCGGCTTGGGTCATGATCTCATGGTTCAAGGGTTCGACTCCCCTGTCAGGCTCTGTGCTAACAGCTCAGAGCATGGAGCCTGCTTCGGATTCTCTGTCTCCCTCTCTCTCTGCCCCTCCTATGCCCATGCTCTCTTTCTGTCTCAGTAATAAATGAACATGAAAAAAATTTAGCATTCTCAAACTCCACCACGTTCTGCATGGAAAATGGCAGTGCAGAGAAAACTGGTACCAAGCCTCTTCTCTCCCCTCAGGGCTCTGTCCTGGACCCCGAGGGGCTGTGCACATGCACACCAGCTCTGCACTTCCCCCACCCAGATAATCAGGCCTGCAGGTGCCCTCACCGCAAGAAAACAGACTCAGGGAGAAGCCCATTTCGGCAACCTGGCTTCTCAGGGCATAGCCTAGGAAGGGCCATGTAGGCCTGGACAGCCATGGCCTGGAGCCCTGGGCACACCTGGCCCCAGTGGGAGGGTGCAGCTTGCAGGCCTTGAGGCTGAGGCTGTGGTCAGCGGTCAGTCTCAGTTCTTTCAGGAACTCGCTTTGGTTTTGAAGTTATCCCCATGCTCTGACTTCCCTGAAGAGGGAGCTAGAGAGTCAGGGGACAAACATCTGTGGAAACCTCAAGGTCAGGGCTTAGCAACATCCAAAGGAGGCTAATGGAGGTGGTCATTGCACCCGAGAATCTCTCCATTCAGTCCTGATCGTAAATCTCCAGTTCCTGGTCTCCCAAGTCCCACAAAAAACTCATTCCTTATAAAGAGATCTGGGTCTACAAAGTGTGAGCAGATTTCTGGTAGGAGCGGCCAAGGCCCAGGTTCCTGGACCCTCACCCTGAGTGGGGTCCACCCTCGCCTGCAAGGAGCCAGGCCTCACCCCCCACACCCCCTCAGGTGAGACAGAACAGCCCCGCCCCACCCTGGACAGCCCTGGCAACTCTTTTGTCACTAGGGTCACTAAAAGCCACTTTTTCAAATTACCTAGGGTTATTTACCCGGGAG
The DNA here is from genome assembly GCF_006229205.1 of Suricata suricatta. NCBI lineage: Eukaryota > Metazoa > Chordata > Mammalia > Carnivora > Herpestidae > Suricata > Suricata suricatta. The sequence continues at coordinate 16,742,819 of NC_043708.1, read as the reverse complement.
TGCTACTAGCTTCAGGAAAAAAAAAAAAAATTAAAAAGCCAGTGATTTTCCTCACCACATAGAATAATTTATAGTAGGGACCAATTTACTAGCTAGGGAGCAGCAGGTGGTCTGTGCCTTTCTCAGTGAAGGGGGCATTATGCTAAGCAGGGTGGCTGGCTTTAGTGCTGAGGATAGAAGGGGAGAGACCCTTCTAATTAATTACGTGGCTGTCTTTCCGCAGCATGGGTACCTCACTTTGTCTTTTAAGTTCTTTAGTCAAAGCTGTATTTCTTTTATTTATTTATTATTTATACTTCGTCTATTTCCAAAGAGAATTTGAGACAGCTGAAAATGGCGGGGCTGAGGGGGGGGTGCGGATTATTTGTCCCGAAGCAGGGCATTTAAAGAGAAAATTCTGACAGAAGAAGTAGGGAGCTTCCTTTTCCTCCCCAAGCTCCTCTTCGCTGTCGCATTTTCTGTTCTACTTTATCCATTCCCCCGAAAATTGTTTCAGCTTTTTGCTGCACAGATTCAGGTTGTGTCTTTTGGTCCTTACCTCTGTCACCGTACCCTCCCTGCTCTAGTCCACTTAATTGCAGGCTTCCCATTGCCCTCAGAATAAAATCCAAATGACTTGCTCAAGCCCGGGGACTTAGTGTGACCAGCTCCATCAGTGGTCCTCTGTGCACTTCACTCCTTACCAGATGCCAGCCACGTTGGTCTTTTAGTTCTGGGAAGAGGTCAGGCTCTTCCTCCGTTGACCTTTGCTCCTGCTCTTACTATGCCAAGAGTGTTCTTAGCCTCTGTCCCCATGCACTTCCCTCCCTTGTCCTAGATGCCCATTCATTATGACTCCTCATTCTTTGGGAATCCCATTCTGCAAGGTGGCATCCACGATGGCCATATCTAAACCTACACTTATCACCCTCAGTGATATTCTATGTTACCCTTCTTTCTTTCCTTCCTGATATTGCTCACCATTTTAGCATTTCTAGTCTCATGTTTATAGGCTTTTTCTTTCTTTTCTTCTTGTTTTCTAAACGTATCGCCTTCCTGACTGTAATCACTTTGTCTGTCTTTTTCACCTTTGTATCACAAAGTCCCCGCACCATGCCAGGCACATGGTAAGTAGCCACTCAACAGTTGTTTGACGAATGAATGAGTGAGAAATACTAGCTCTAGGAAAAGGTCAGATATACTTTACTTGATTTAGAATGTCTGCCAAGAATGTTTGGATTTCTAGAGAGAGTAGCATTCTAATCCAAAGGAATTGGTTTATATTTATAAAATTTTAAGCATCAGGGACCTGGTGAGAAAAGGTTTTTGAGGAAACCACATCACGTTGTTAAGTGGCTGCCCACTCAAAGTATGTTTTTCCTTGACCTATTTCTTGAATGTTTTGTCTCAGAGAGCAGACCTGCCATTTAAGATGTAGTACTTTAGAAGATAAACCTTGTTAGAACAATCATGATACTCCCAAGGGTCTGAGGGGCCTGCATTTTAGTCAAGGGTGAGAGTGTGGCTAAGGAAGCAATGAGTAATCTGATCTAATTTCATAGATATGATGCTCCCCTCCTCCATTGCACTATTTTAAATTTTTCTTATCATCCCAAAGGTCCTGCTATTCTCTAATACTTGAGCTTGTAATTTTAGTTAGAAGTGAAGATTCGACCTGTTTCCTGGACGACTGTCAAGTCACTGAGACAAAGATGAAAAAACAGCCCAAACTCTTCTCACGTGATGTGTTGGTTAGTGGTACTGGGACCCTCTTTCAGCTGTGTTGCTTCCCTCTGGTGGTGGCTTTGTGTACAGGGCCTTGGGTTGTACGCATCGAAGCAGACTGTAGTCGACTTTCCTTGAAAGAAAGGCAGAAAGGGAGGAAGGAAGGAAGAGAGAGAGAAAGGAAAAAAGAAGTCATCATGTGCTCCTGGCACATGCGCGTGTGTGTCTGTGTGTGTGCACACGTGTTTGTGGTGGGGGAGGCACTCTCTTTAAACAGAAGTAAGTGGCTGAAATTGATTGACCACTTGTCATTAAGAAAAAACCAACTCTTCTGCACTTGGGATAAAGTTTGAAGTATGCAGTGTTCATAAATGAAAGTGTTGCTCCGACTGTGTATAAGAAACCTGTAAAAGGATCTGCTCATATGTTTAAATTCCCCTTTGTTTGGAAAACATATCCGAAAATTCATTCAAATGAGAAGAGCTGCCAGTGTAGATTCTTTAAAGATAGCTTTTTAAAATCTGTTGGGCCTTGTTAATGTTTTCCTTTGAAGTGTTCCTTTTGTGCAGTGTGAAGCTTATACTGGACACAATGCTAATGGTGCTCATCTGGGGTTTAATTTTAAGTCTTGGACATCACTTGACTTTATCCCATACCTGAGGATGCTGCAGGGGTGAGGAAGGATGCCCTTGAGAAATGGAGAAGGTCAAGGATAGGAAATAATCATCATTCTTTTGTTTCTTTTCCCCTCTCATCACTCAAATCCAGAAATACTCCCCTGAACATAGCCTGGCACTTCGGCGTGACAGGTGTTCTGAAGATGAGAAGGTGCAATGTAAAACCTATTTATTCCGTGCGGAAATCTTGTACCATTTACATTCAGAGCCATCCCTATGATACTGGAATAGGCTTGTGCAATGAATTTTTCATTTTTTAAACTCAAAACCAGATAACTCACCTGCAAATACACGCTGTGTAATTTCATTTCATGGGCCTAATCAATATCACTGACGGATATCTGTATTCTCCTTGTGAAGGAGACAACAAGTTTTTCTGTTTCATTATGCATATTACATATGTGGTGTGATATTTCGGTGGGAAAATGGGTTATGTTTATATTTTCGGATTTGGTTTATTTTTTTCATGAGCTTTTTTATAGCTCTCAAGTTCCCGGCCTATTTTGTTTGGATTGTAACTATGTGGAATGGTAAAGGGGTAAGCAATTAAAGCACAGTTGAACTGTCACACTGAAATTTGTGTAAATATTTATAAGCTGTTGGCATTATTTGAGCAGAAACATGTACTTTTTTGTAGTAGACCATACGGACTTACCTGAATTCGGGTCACAATCAGAGAACTGAAGCAGTAGGTATCTAAGGTGATCAGACATACCTTTCATCAAAACAAGTTTGTAATAATGGGCCAGATTGACCCCATTTCAGTTGATGAGAGCACAGAATTTGATGTTATTTTACAAAACAAGTATAGCTGTGGTAATTACAGTTACTTTCTAGATGCATGATTTAAGCCCTTTAATAAGGTCATCTAGTTTCTTTGCATTTGAAGACTATTCATCCATCCCTCTATCTATCCCTCAATCTCTCTAGGTAGGTTGGTATTGCTTAAAACCTTTGAAGCCTTTTTGGAAATATTATCTTGGTGATTTCTTAGGGGACCTCAAACTGAAGATGGCAACGAGTTTTTACACACTGCCTCTTCGAATAAAGTGATCACCTGAAGGTCGTTCTTTCATTCATCCATTTATTCTATAGACGCTTCTTTTTTTAATTTTTTTAATGTTTTTTTAAAATTTATTTTTGAGAGACAGAGACAGCGCTAGTAGGGGAGGGTCAGAGAGAGAGGGAGACACAGAATCTGAAGCAGGCTCCAGGCTCTGAGCTAGCTGTCAGCACAGAGCCCAATGCGGGGCTCGAACCCACAAACCGTGAGATCATGATCTGAGCTGATGCCGGATGCTTAACTAACTGAGCCCCCCAGGCGCCCCATACAGACACTTTTTGAATGTCTGCCATGTGCTGTTGTAGGCCCTGGGGAAGCAATAGTAGGCAAAAGCTATCCAAACTCTGCCTTGTGTGAAGCTTACAGGGAGGCAAGACATGGGATAGAAGCAAGGCTTTGCAACTCATGCCTGAGTTCAAATTCTCAAGACACTTCCTTGTCTTTTATCTGCTGATGGGTCTTGGAGAAGCTACACCACTCAGAGCCCCATTCTGTCCATGGGAGTAGTAACAGTACCAAAATATTGCTTTATTATGAGTCAGTAAATGTAAGTTTCTTAAAAAATATCTGAAATTACAACTGCTAAGTTAGAAACACTCTTAAAACACTTACATGGTAAGTCAAGTGGGTGTTTGGTTGTACAGGTAAGGAGCTAAGAAGGCAGACAAGGATGAAGATTTTAGACAGTGATTCATTTGCATATACAGATGATAATTTAAACTTAAAGCTTGGATGCCATTTCCTACAGAAAGAGAAGAAAAGAGCACCTAAATCCAAGCTTACTGACCTCTCAATCAATGCCTAGTTTGAGGACATAGGAAATGGGAAACAGGAGGAACAGGAAGTAACTAGAAGACTAAGATGTTATAGCAACCAGAGAGTGAAATGTTTAAAGAAGGGCGTGCACAGCAAGTCCAAATGATGCTGTGAGATCAAGAAAGAAGACAGTCAAAAGTCCCTTATATCTACCAACCTAAGGCTGATTGTTGACATCAGTGAGACATGTTGTGTGAAAGTAGGGATGGGAACCAGTGTGGAATGTGAAGATGGGTGGGAGGTGAGAAAACAGAAATATCAATTAGGCATTATTCTTTCTAAAATTTTGGATAAAAGTCAGGAGAGAAATGTGGCAACAGCTGGAGGGGGTTTGGAGTCAAAGGGATGATTTAGGTTGGAAATATCAGAAACATGTTTGACATTAGATCTAATTTAAGACAGGTTGCATATACAGGAACTGAGAACATAGTTATATTCTAGAGAAGCCTATAGAGCAGGAGCTCCACAGGAGAGATGGAGTGCATAAACATTAAGGAAAAGAAAGTGGGTGCAGACACAGATGGACTCAGATGTTTGGCAACAGAAAGACATGGGAGATGCTGTCTGATGTCTTCTGCTTATCTTCAGATTAAAGTCAGATTGTCTACTGAAAGTGAGAGGAGAAGTTAGGGAATCTGAAGGAAAGTTGAAGACTGATGCTGTCTTTCAGGAGAATGAGAGATAAGTTTTCCAGAGAAGGATCACAGTGTTGCTAGGTGGGGTGCAGTCTCACGGTAGGCTGGTGATTTCTTAGTCAAAGTAGACCTCATGTGTGCTATTAAGTATCTTTGGTGAGGATCAGGCAGGCACAGGGGAGACTGGGCTTGTGATAGGGTGGGTGTTTGCTTGATTGCTGCCGTCAAACAACAGAGAGCATGAGAACTCTGGGTGTTGGCAGAAGGATTTTTGAAATGACAGATTGTACACCCTAAGCCAAGAAGGAGGGGAATGTAGTGGGAAGAGCACCAACTTTTTCTACTTTTTTGGTCTTTTTTTTAACCATAAAAATTGAGCTGGGATTCTATGGCTAGGATTTACTACTATTTGAATTTAAGTGAGTCACAAATTTCTCCAACTTTGTTTCCTCGTTAGTAAATTCAGGATAATAATGACTTATTTCTCATTGCTCTGTGAGTATTTCACAGTACTAGCAGTGGTTAACACTCAATGGGTATTTGAATAGTTAGCTGAGTTAAAACTCAAGTTGAAAATACACCAGAGCCTAGGAGTACATAAAGTGTTTATAGGCATTTGCTTATTTTTTTTTTCTGTTGAATTATCGAGGACTGGATAAAAGAAGCTGAAATCTCTTGTTCTATCCCAACATGGCTTGCCTCTCAAAAAAAAAAAAAAAACTGGGGGAGGAAAGGAGGGAAGAAAAGAAGATGACTTCTCATTTCCTCCTACCCCACTCCAGATGAATGCTGGCAGAATGCTCTTGGGGGCATGGCAGGCTGGGGGACAGTTAGGAAAGGGACATAAGTATTCAGAGTGAGCGCTGCATGTTTGGATCATAGGAAAAAAGATAAAAGAAGAAATATCTCAAACTTTATTTTCTTTATTTTTTCAACTGTGTATTTATATTTGAGAGATAGAAAAAGAGAGATAGGGGAGGGGCAGAGAGAGACAGAGACAGAATCCTAAGCAGGCTTCAGGGTCTGAGTTGTCAACATAGAGCCCGACACAGGGCTCAAACTCATGAGTTGTGAGATCATGACCTGAGCTGGAGTTGGACGCTTACCCACTGTGCCACCCAGGTGCCCCAGAAAACCTTCAGAATTTCTGGAGTCAGGTGTTTTTATGGGATTGCTTAGAAGCAATCTCTTGCAGAAACAAAAGCTTTTAAAAAAGCAAATCTAGTAAGATCTGTCTTAAAATTAACGTATGTTAGACTACTGATCTCTATACAGGTTTTTTCCCCCTTAGAATTGAAGGAGTTCTTGACACCTGTGACATATCATCCAAAGTGATTAGTATACATAAGGCGCCCATGTGTTGGGCAGTTGGGGACTAGTTTTACTCCTTCAACAGCTTTTCCCACAATGACTCCACGTAAAAGACCTTCTCAAGCTGTAGAACGTGGTGACAGCCAACTTTGGATTCTTCAAGATAAAGTAAGCATGGAGCTTTGCTGTCTGTTTGACTACTGTCCTATCAGTAGTAGTCATCAAGTCCTTTAGACACCTCCAATCCTTGGCACCTTGGTACAGCTCATCAGCTGAATTGCAGCTTGGTTTCCCACTCCTACTGTGTCTTGGAATCACATGGGGAGAACAGACAATGGGCTCCCTGGCATAATTACCCTGTATTTATGCACCAGTCCAGCTTGGATGTTTTACTCACTTCAGATGCCAGGCTACTGGTAGTTTTGTATATTTAAACAGTGGGGAAAGGCTTTAGTTTTTGCATGCTGGTTTTAATACCGTCGTAACTAACACCGTTCATCAAATCCTACCAGTAGCTAGTATTTTCTTACGGAAATTTTATAATACCATCCTCTGTTCATACCATCAATATGGCATCAACCAAATGACTTCATCTCGGTAGACTTCATTTGAGGGTGATATACATATCTCCTTTTGTTGTGGGTTTACATGAAATTAAACATTGAAATGTTTTTGGAATTGTAAAGAGCTTTATGAAAAGAGTTATGTGACCTGACATGAACTGGTACTCAAGCACAGAGGCTCTATCATAGATATATTTCTAGTAAATAGCTTTCTGCCTGGCAAGGAATGGGCCCTTTCCAGGTGTTTGCTGGTCTGTTCTTGGTGCTGGTCAGACCACATGAATCTTGTCTTCCTTTATGGGCAGCACCTAGCAAGAAAGGGAGGCATCAGCATTGCTAAGATTCTGAAGCAAATGAAAGAAATGGGACATTTATATAGGAAAGGCAATCTGAGAGACCCAGTAAATGCCTTCACATATTTGCAGTGTTGATACTTGGGAAAATGTGTGTGTGTATCTCCAAAGGAAAGAACTATGATCAGTGAATGAAAAAGAAAAGTAAAATTTGATGGATTCAAAAGAACCAACTCTCTACTCAATTAGGGACAGAAACTCCTAGTGAAGGAGGCTATTTGTTATTGCTGCTGTTTTTATTTTATTAAATTAAATTAATTTATTTTTGATAGATAGGGAGCAGGGGAGGGGAAGAGAGGAAGGAGAGAGAGAATCCCATGCAGGTTCCGTACCATCAGTGCAGAGCCCTATGTGGGCCTTAAACCCAAGAACTGTGAGATCATGACCTGAGCCGAAACCACGAGTCTGACACTTAACTGAATGAGTCACTTAGGCACCCCTGTTGTTGTTTTTTTAAGACTAAAAGTGGGAATAACCAATGTATAATTGAGTGTGTGTTTTCTACGTGTTAGATAACACTTGCAATGATTTACAGCTCTTCAACAAGTATGAGAGAGTAAAACTGCCATTTTCTCCATCTGACAAATGAGTTGACTGGGACCAGGGAGGTGAAGGGATGTGCCTGAGTTAGCACAGCTGACAAGTAAGAAAGCTATCCAGGTCACCGATCCCCAGAGCCCAGCACAGTGTCTTGAGTGCCTACGTGGCACTCTTAGTTGCTCTATATTCATTATCTCTAGTCTGCCCAACAACTTGGTGACCATGGCTTAATATCCTCTCTTAAGATGAATAGAGTGAGATTGAGAGAGTTCAAATCAGATGTCCGTCATCTGCTTTTGAAGAGTGGCCTAGCTGAGGTCAAAGCCCCAGCTTTGACTTACCCCAAACCCTTTGTTCTTGCCATGCCACCATACCTACAACTCCACCTCTTACTAGTCAGTTTGATCTGAAAAAAGAGAAAAATCAGCAACCTCCATGCCTTGAAAACAATTCCCAGTAGGTGTATCTGGGTGGTTGGACTCTAAAGTAAATGATCATCAGATCCACCTGGGGCATTTTGATAAAACGCACATGCACAGCCTTCTTCGAAGACCAATCAAACCCCAAATCTGCAGGGTGGTACCTAGAAACCCTATTTTTTCATCATCTTCCCACAGTGATTTTGATGGGAAAATCTGGATCAAATGGTCCATCTCTTATGGACCATACTTCTATCTTTTCTTTAATCCTATTGGTACTGTGTCAATAAAATTCTTCTCCATTAGTGTCTGTCTACTACTAAATTTAAACACCCTGAAGGCCAGTCTTGCATCCAGACATGCAGATTTTAATGGACCCAAGAAATGGTCAATGGGAGCTCCCTAGTGGCTGAGGATCAGAGAGTGGCAGTAATGAATTTGCCCTCAAAGTTTATGCATTTTGAGTTTTTAGCAGTGGTTGCATTTTCTAAACCTATTATTTGAACCAACTGCATTGGAAATCATGTGGGGACGACTCTTCATATATGTTAGAGAGTTTTATGCTTGTGGGAGAATAGCTCTTTTGGGGAGGGAGGGGTCCAACTTGAATGTTTTCAGTCCTAGACTGACTGGAGCCAGGAAATTGTCCACTGTTTATATAAAGTGTTTCCTTTCTTTCCTTCCTTCTCTCTTCTCCTCTGTCTCTCCCTCTTCCCTTCCTTCTTTCTGTTGTAGCAAAAAAAATTTTTTTGTCTATTAAGAAACTTCAAGGAGCTTGGTTAAGGATCAGTAAAGGAGATGGAAAAATGGTTTCAAGTAGGAGGTGGCTATTGTCTGATTTTCCCCCAAATTCCTCTGTTAATCCCCGCCTCTTGTCTGGCTAACTATAGAACTCTCCTGACTGTTGTAAGAGCAGTATTTATAACCTATCTTCAGGAATGTGGAAATGTGCACAAGATCTATAAATTGCTTCAGTGTTTCCAGGTTGTAACAGAGACATTTGTAGGCCTATTGATTCTGCACCTGTGTGTCTGATTTCACACAAATTGCCTAACTCCAGAAGTACTAAGTCCCAGGTACCCCGGGAAACTTTGTAGAGACTCCCTGCTCAGGTTAGCTTTCTCATTCATACCCGTTCATTTACTGCACTGCCTTGTCACAATCCAGCCGATGCTGAGACCATTAAGATTTTATTAGGTTTGTGCCGATGTCACTATATTATGCAATCGGCAGTGCCTATTGACAATTCTTATTTTCTGTACTATGATTTTTATAGTCTGAATTTATTAAGCACTCCTGGAATACAGGCTCCCGGAATTAATTAAAAAAAATCTTAGGCAGCACTGGGAGAGTAACACTTTGCTGAAAGCTTTAACATGCTTTATGTGCTTTGAGTCTCAGTTCCTATGGAAAGAGTTGAATTAAAGTAAAGTAGCCTAGAATAGAGGCTGCTCTTACTGTCGGCTTTAACAGACTGGCAGGGCCAGGTTCATCGTGTCTCCAAAGAGCATTTGTTGCGTGTTGATTTACATTCAGTCTTTTGAAACTGTGTTTTCTACTTTCATTGAAAATTCTTGTTTTTCCTTAGCACCTTCCATTAAACCATTCTTCGTAATCGCTAGTTTCCTGGGAAGGAAGCATATTCAGTACAGTATTCAAATAAATGGGAAAGGGCAAAAAAGTTGCTCTCAATATTTGAAACTCCTCTTGTAAAGCAAAATATTTTATTCTTTATATTTAGAGACTTACAAATGGAAATGGCTAATGACCTGGAAACATGAATTTGTTGATTATCTTCTGGAAACTGGACAACCTCAGGGAGAGGCAGGCAGAGTTGGGGGAACCTACCCTGCTGTCCGTGTTTGATTATTGCTTCTCTCAGCTGGGCTGAGTTTCACCTCTTGATTCACCTTACAACCAGCTTGGTTCCTTGTGTAGCACTTCTTAAATCTCTTCCCTTTCTCGTTCCTTCTTATCCTTCAGATCGTCACGTAGACAGTCTTTGTCCTGCAGCATTTTTCCGGACACCCCATGGACTAGGTTAGAACTTTTTACACAGTACCATAATTTCGTGATATCCTAAGTTTAGAACTCTTTATACGGTACCGTAATTCCCTGCTTATTCATTTCACCCCCCACCCCCCCATGACTTACTCAAGCTCACAAAGCCCAACCCATATCCCTTCCGCCTAAGACTGTATCCTCATTCTAATGCCCATAAACATTGACTGAATAAATGAATGAAAAACATGTTGCATTTTCATGGTTTTTTTTTAATTTTTTAATGTTTTTACTTATTTTTGAGAGAGAAAGAGACAGTGTGGAGAGCAGAGGGTCAGAGAGAGAGGGAAACACAGAATCCAAAGACAGTCTCCAGGCTCTGAGCTAGCCATCAGCACAGAACCCGATAGGCCTGTGGGGAGGACTTCTGTGATAGCTGTTCATCCAAGACCCGGCCAGTGCCTGAGCACCCAAAAATGTGAGATCATGACCTGAGCCGAAGTCAGACGCTTAACCGACTGAGCCACCCAGGCACCCCTTTCATCTTTTTTTAATTGTCCATGTCAAGAATCATTTTTAGGTTCTGTTTATTAGAAACTTATGTCTGATTTCTTCTATAACATTAGAATAATAATGCTAACCTTCTAAGCTACTTGTAAAATAGTGTAGATCAGTGATTCTCAACTGGCGGTGATTTTGTCATCCCAGGAAATATATATATGACAAGGCCTGAAGACATTTTTGGAGGTTCCTGGAAGCCCCACCACAGAATCATCTGGCCCAAAATATCAATAGCGCTGAGGTTGGGAAACCCTTGAGTATATGGAAATACATAGAAGTTGTAGGTTCGAGGTGATATTTTTTGCTCTACACATCAGAGTTCATCTCTTTGGACAACATAAATATGAATAATTACACAGAATGATAGTTTATATTTATTATGTTCTTGTAGGTATCAGGCAACATAAAAGCTTTTCTCAAATACTAGCCTCTTTAATTCTCCCAAGAATACTATGAGTTAGGAACTATTATCATTCTCATTTTTCAGGTGAGGAAAGGAAGGTATAAAAGGCTAAGATCCTGCAGCTTCTCTCTGTCAGGGATGGGATGAGAAACCAGGGGCTATGCTTTTGACTATTATATTGTACTGTCTTCTCTAGGAATGCAGTCTCCAGCTTAAGGTCTAAAAGGATTTCTGCCCTCTGTATTCAGTAGGAATTCACACTGAAACCATGGAGGGAATTTTAGCCTCCTTAAATGAAAAAAAATGTCATTATTGCCTCCATGTTTGTAATTTTACACTTGCACTAATTTGAACAAAGATACAGTACATTTGCTGACATAATATAGGCTGTCGTTGATCCAAGGATTACAACAAATCTATTTGATGTAATTTTGTGGGATTCCCAAAAAGCTCAAAGAAAACCCTGAGAGTTTGTTTTCATTCAGAATTGAACTTGTCATAGCTGATCAACACATTGTGATCTCGATGGGACTTCTCTCCTGTTAAGGTGGATCAACAGTGACAGTTTGCCCTATGTAATCCTATTAGGAGATTTCTTCAGGGCCACATCCTCTTCTTACATAATTATAAAAGAACCACTAGTAAGTAGAGTTCAACGGCAAGAGAGCAAAATCTGGGGCAAAGGATTGGCTGATGGGGCTTTTACCCTTCTTACAGAAGACACAGTTCAGGCAAGTGGAAAATGTACAATTTGAAAGCATAATTCTGAGTACTTTGTTATGCTCCCAGTGATTATTGCCTTTGAGGCTGTTAGCGGATGAACTTTCCAAGTAAATTCTGTCATCCTCAAGTATTGGCTGTTTCCATGGCCTTAAAACTTGGCTTGCAAACACAGTTAAGAAACATCTATTCATTTTATTTAGGAACTTAGAACCCCGGGGTAGTTGTTGTTCTCTCTTAGGAAATTCTGTTTATTGTGTGCTACTATCACATGTGGAAGATGCCTGCGGAATACTAAAAAAGTGTGTTAAGTCCTCTCCTTTTGGTCTCACTTTCCTACCTCCTGTGAAGAGTAAATAATAATAGCACCCAGCAAATGTTTGTTCGTACATAAATCATGCTTTATAAAAGTGGGCTCCCCTGATTACAAGTGACTTTGTAAGCTCCTTCCTACTGGGCATCAGTGCTTGTCATTCAGACATACATTTTCAAAGGTCTCTTGAGGCCAAGTACACACACTAAACAGCCCTTGCATTACTCCACTGGCAGAGTGTCATTTATATATAAGATGTAATTGGAAACCATCTCCTAGGGACAAAAGTGATTAGCATGCCTTATGTTTTTCCTCTTCTTAAAGAGTCATTTGACATGTTCTTCCATTTATTTTATAGTTAATAAGCTAAACTATTTGAATAGTTAAAAGTCACCATGTTTAGGGCAATGCCTCTCACATTTTAACGTGCACACACTAGGTTCTTGCCAACATGCAGATTCTGCCTTTCCCACACTTTCCCAGCTCAAGTTCATGCTCCTGGGCCAGGATTACACTTGAGTTGCTAGCAATTAGGGGACATCAAGGTGGTTTAAAATTTTGAAATCTGAGCTAAGGATGACATCAGGCTAACACCGTTAAACTAATTTTCCCTATACTATGCTTAGTTATAAATTTTTCTTTAAGCATATAGTAAGATTTTTTTTTTTCCTGGGGAGGGATGGCTCCTGTCTAGTGGAAAACATATTTATTTGTATGTTTTAACAAATTAAATAATGTTTGATTTTTAATAAAGTATCATGTCTCAATCCTTTTTTGCCTAGAAAAATACACCCTACCCCTCCCTTTCCCTTTTTAAGGTTTTTGAACAGTAAAACAGGAATTTTACTGTTTCAGGTAATCAGAGGCATTTTTTAGGTGGTTCACAATTTTTCAGCTGTAGAACAAATTTATAATATCCTTGACACTTAAACAGCATTTACAATGTTTTTTTTATTCTTTTCTAATTATGTTTCTAAAGATAGCTAAGGGAATAATTTCAAATAGTTCCTCTGTGCATCTAGATAGAAGTTGTTTCAATTTCTGTCTGTTGGTGAGAATTAAGAAACTCATAGCTTGCCATGTCCTGACATGTTGGCTTATTTTGTAAGGAAATAAAATCTGGGACCTTTCAATTATCTGCTTTACGTCTCTGATCTAAAGACAGATGAGACACGTTGTAGAGCAAGAAGGCATGATTACTATCTGTTTATTACCTTGTCTTCCCCAACTGGGTCTTCTACCATTTCAATGTCTTTCTTTAAAAGCAGGTAAAAGGGTGCCTGGGTGGCTCAGGTGGTTAAGCATCTAACTCTTGATCTCAGGTCTTGATCTCAGAGTGATGAGTTCAAGCCCAGCACTGCTTTCCACTCTGGGCAAGGAGCCTACTTAAAAAAAAAAAAGTAGAAAAAAAACAGAAGTAGAAAAAAAAAAAACACAGATGGGAGGAAGGTGGTAGTGTTGAAAAATACCTTATCCCTAATTACGAATGTGTCAACTCTTAAATCGATCTGGAGGTCCCAAAAGAGAGAGTAAGTAGAAATGTATCAGGGACTAGGAGTTGAGTCCTTCTCCTTGATAACTAGAGGGTAGGCTATTTTGGAGGAAGACAAAGATGAGGAGAAGTGAAAAGTGGTGAAGAAAAAAATCTCTCTGCCTTTACAAGTTCTGTGCTATTGCTTATTTTCTTCTTCACAGTGTTAGATCAAAAGGACGCATCTTTTTAAATAATTGCAGCACTGCCTACTTTGCATTTAGAAAGGGGTTCACATTTTTTCCCTCAGATTTTGTTAGTTAGTCATTTATTTCATCTTAAAAGAATATGAGACCATTTGGATTTGTAGGTAATCATCCATATTGGTTCAGTGGATTCCACAGTGTACCCATTGTGCCTTTCTATTTGGATATTCAAAAAGATATTTAAGAGAAGGTGCTGACTGGGTTGTAAAATTCACAGTATGATCACTGATGGCGAGGGCTAACAGTACGGTTTTCTTTTGAAGATAAGATAATTAAATCATGTTCCCTTCTTGAATACCTTTTCTACTAAATTATTCCTGCATAAAACACCATTTAATGCCAACTCCGTACCTTTGGTCATTTAGTCCCAATCATATTGCTCTTAAAAGGTGTATAGTGATCAGAACTTCATCTGATTCTTAACTGACTTTTTTTTCTCTTTTCTTTTCTTTAACAGATCGCAGATTGAGCTTAACCAAGAAGCTCATAGTCTGATCAACACTGACCTGACCTACAACATCAGAAGGGAGTCCTGCCTGCCCAGTTGGGCCTCTGTTGACCACAGATAACTTGGCTTCACTCATTGTCTGTGTGGAAAATTCTCCTTATTGAATTTTTTTTTCACATGGAGGACATTAAAAAAGAGGGCAACACAGGCTGATAAGACCCAAGACCACAGGAGGATTCTTTTTTTGCAGGCCTTTGGGATTTTTTCCTCTAGGTGGAGGTCTGGACTTTAACAGAACACCTACCAGTCATTTTGATTTTGTTATACATATATATATTTTTTTCTTTTTACTTTTCACTACCTTGTATTTTGTTTCTGTACTTCAGAAATGGGCCTACAGACCACAAAGTGGCCCAGTCATGGGGCTTTTTTCCTGAAATCTTGGCTTCTCATTTCCCTGGGGCTCTATTCACAAGTGTCAAAAATCTTGGCGTGCCCTAGCGTGTGCCGCTGTGACAGGAACTTTGTCTACTGTAATGAGCGAAGCTTGACCTCAGTGCCTCTTGGGATCCCGGAGGGCGTAACCGTACTCTACCTCCACAACAACCAAATTAATAATGCTGGATTTCCCGCAGAACTGCACAACGTACGGTCGGTGCACACGGTCTACCTTTATGGCAACCAACTGGATGAATTCCCCATGAACCTTCCCAAGAACGTCAGAGTTCTCCATTTACAGGAAAACAACATTCAGACCATTTCGCGGGCTGCTCTTGCCCAGCTCTTGAAGCTCGAAGAGCTTCACTTGGATGACAACTCAATATCCACAGTGGGGGTGGAAGATGGGGCCTTCCGGGAGGCTATCAGCCTCAAACTGTTGTTTCTATCCAAGAATCACCTGAGCAGTGTGCCTGTTGGGCTTCCTGTGGATTTGCAAGAGCTGAGAGTGGATGAAAATAGAATTGCTGTCATATCCGACATGGCCTTTCAGAACCTCACGAGCTTAGAGCGTCTGATCGTGGACGGGAACCTCCTGACCAACAAGGGCATTGCCGAGGGCACCTTCAGCCATCTCATCAAGCTCAAGGAATTTTCCATTGTTCGGAATTCACTCTCCCGCCCCCCTCCTGATCTCCCAGGCGCACATCTGATCAGGCTCTACCTGCAGGACAACCAGATCAACCACATCCCTTTGACAGCCTTCTCAAATCTGCGCAAGCTGGAGCGGCTGGATATATCCAACAATCAACTGCGCATGTTGACTCAAGGGGTCTTTGATAATCTCTCCAACCTGAAGCAGCTCACTGCTCGGAATAACCCCTGGTTTTGTGACTGCGGTATTAAATGGGTCACGGAATGGCTCAAATACATTCCTTCATCTCTCAACGTGCGAGGTTTCATGTGCCAAGGGCCTGAGCAAGTCCGGGGGATGGCTGTCAGGGAGTTGAATATGAATCTTTTGTCATGCCCCACCACAACTCCTGGGCTGCCAGTCTTGACCCCAGCACCAAGTACGGCCTCGCCAACAACCCAGCCTCCCACACTCTCTGCCCCAACCCCTAGCAGAAGCTACGTGCCTCTGACTCCCACCACAGCCAAACTTCCCACGGTCCCCGACTGGGATGGCAGAGAAAGAGTGACCCCGCCGATCTCTGAACGGATCCAACTCTCTATCCATTTTGTGAATGACACGTCCATCCAAGTCAGCTGGCTCTCTCTCTTTACTGTGATGGCGTACAAACTCACATGGGTGAAAATGGGCCACAGTTTAGTAGGGGGCATTGTTCAGGAACGCATAGTCAGCGGGGAGAAACAGCACTTGAGCCTGGTTAATTTAGAGCCCAGATCCACCTACCGGATTTGTTTAGTGCCACTGGATGCTTTTAACTACCGAGCTGTAGAAGACACCATTTGTTCGGAGGCTACCACCCACGCCTCCTATTTGAACAATGGCAGCAACACGGCTTCCAGCCACGAGCAGACGACTTCCCGCAGCATGGGCTCCCCTTTTCTGCTGGCGGGCCTGATCGGGGGCGCGGTGATATTTGTGCTCGTGGTCTTGCTCAGTGTCTTTTGCTGGCACATGCACAAAAAGGGGCGCTACACCTCCCAGAAGTGGAAATACAACCGAGGGCGGCGGAAAGACGACTATTGTGAGGCAGGCACCAAGAAAGACAATTCCATCCTGGAGATGACAGAGACCAGCTTTCAGATCGTCTCCTTAAATAACGATCAGCTCCTTAAAGGAGATTTCAGACTGCAGCCCATTTATACCCCAAACGGGGGCATTAATTACACAGACTGCCATATCCCCAACAACATGCGATACTGCAACAGCAGTGTGCCAGACCTGGAGCACTGCCACACGTGACAGCCAGAGGTCCAGTGTTCTGAAGGCGGGCAGTAAGACTCTGGAAAACACACACGTGTGTGCACCGAAAGACACACAAATTACATTTGATAAATGTTACCCAGATGCATTTGTGCATTTGAATACTCTGTAATTTATACGGTGTACTATATAATGGGATTTAAAAAAAAGTGCTATCTTTTCTATTTCAAGTTAATGACAAACAGTTTTGTAACTCTTTGCTTTTTAAATCTTAAAAAAAAATAGTTGCTGAAGTACTGTACAGGGTTGTACAATGAGAACCCAATGCCAAGGCAAAAGAAGGAGTGATTCTTCCTCATGATGCACATTAACCATTTTACTGTTGAAGCTGTCAGAACAAATTCCTTTCTTATGGTTGGTGGTCAGATGACAGGGCCGATGAAACTGGACTCATCAGGGCAGGCTAAATAATGTGCGTAAAACAAGGTATGGCCCAGATATCTTTATGCTCTTTCTATACTTCCTGGTATGGAAAAAAGTTAAATATTTCAAAATAGAAGGAAAGAAGTGGTTACCCTGATTTGATCCAAAACAGGAAATATAGAAAGCATCACGAGGAAGCCAATTCCAGTAGGATAAGTTAACCAAACCCGGCAGAATCCAGAAAATGACACGAGTTTTGAAAAGCACTTCCAACCCGGGGGTTGGCTTTCTGAATGGGAGCTTAAAAATCACCCCTCATGCTTCCCTGACCCTGTGTGATAACAGATACTTGATTCTGATTCCGGTCATCTTCAGGGACAGATAGGTTGGTCCAGCAAGAAAACTCCCTTTGAAAGTGTTACTATTCAAATTATATGTCAGGTTGAATCACATTCAACAGAGATATATTCTAGAATACTTTTTTAGAAGAGGCTAATAAAATAACGGGAAGAATTATATTGAATGGAATTATTTTTGATAATGAGAATTATTTGGGTAGATTTGCTCCAGCTATGTCAACATGATATTTAGGCCAACAAGAGATCAGTGTTTGGAATATACTAAACATGTTAATTTAAAAACTATTGATATCGTTTAGACAAAAACAAGTGATCAGTGGTTCTGCTATACTTTGTCAAATGACTTTGTTAGTATCATGTTGAAATAGCTTGAATTAATATCTTTATCCCCTTGCAAATTTGTCTTCCAATCACATAACCTATATTTTCATAACTAGCCGTTTATGCTAGATTTGTTTTTTCCCCATTCTGCTTAAAATTTGAAAGAAAAAAATAGATGCCAGTCTTGGTTGCACAAAATATCCATATATACTTATATACTTTAAAATGTATACTAATTTTCACTGCTAATAATTCTATAAGGACATATCAAAGCAGGCTGAACTGATGTATTTTTTTTAAAGCAATACAGAGTTTCCACCTTAGACCGGCATTGATCCTATTCCATTTTTGAAATTTCATTTATTCCTTTTCAGTCTTGGATGTCCCTCTTCTTTGGGACTTGTAGAGGGATGATAATCTTACATTAATAGGATAACATGAAAAATGAATAAGTCATAGGGCACAGTCTTGTTCCCCTAATCTTGGCAGAGTGGGGCAGACAGCAGAGGGCATAGAGAAGAGAGGGATGTCTGTGCTTAATTCTAGATATTTTTCGAAACAATGCCCATTTTCACAAAGTATGTATAATTCACTCCTTTTCATCCCTTAGATGTAGAAGGGCTATTCGATCACATACATTATCTAAAAATATATATATCCTTGGGAAATTCCTTTTAAGATCAAATTCTGCCCCGTGTTGTGTACTTCCTTTACCACTGGCCATTTTTAGGGACCTGTGAAATTGATGTCACACTCATTTTGGCTTTCTCTCTCACTCTTTCTCTGTCTCTCACTTTTAACACAATAGAACTGTGATGTGTCTTCTTTGTAAGAGTTTAGGTATAAAACGCTATGCAAGTTTTTCTTTATAGTAAAAGCTTTATTTTCTTTAATAACGTACCCCCAACTTATATGTTTTAATCTCCCTTGTCCCTCAGAATAAACAGAAAATATAACTGAAGTTATAATGTTGTAGAGGCAAGAATTGAAACGGCAGTCACTTGAACTGAAATTAGCTATGAATTAATTTGAATTAATTCTGAAGTGACTTAGGTTTCCATATGAGTTTATTTGTTAGCAAATTCTGGCTGTTGCTCTTTTGAAGCTAATTCCACACAGCAAAGGGACAAGACAGTCTGTGAAGGTGATCAGTGTAACAGTAAGCCATCGACCATTCAGGACAATGCCGTGGGGTTTTCTGTATTTAACTGGATAATTCCCTTCCACTGTTGTCTTCTCCTTGGCTGTGTAGATAAAACTATGTGTTCAAATGATGGTACTTTGACTTTTGAGGGTTTTTTTTTCCTCTTTGATCCACAAAATAATCACTCTCATTTATTTATATTGTATGTATAACCCCCAGCTCGATATTTGGCTGCTGCAATGTTTTTGTTTCGGGCCAAGACCAATGTTGGAAAGGTTTCTGTGATGTCTTCTGGGATTCTCAGAATGATTTGGGGCTTGAGTGGCAGAATGAAGATGTAGCCCTGTGAAATGGCCCCTCTTCTAGAAGTTGTTCCTGAAGAGGTAGAACCTAGTGACAGTCTTCACTTTGATCACAGTATGACAGAGACTGGGAAAATTAAGATCCATGTCTCTTCTGTCATTTCATACCTGGGGCACTCACTTACACCAGGACAGAGAGCCCATCATGGAATTTGCAATGCTTATGTGTCTTTGGAAAACTGCTGAATAACCAGCCAGCGGTCTTGGCTTAGGCTTTGATTAACATCTTGGGTCGCGGGAAATGTGTTTTGCTGATACATCTACTCTATAATTGAGCCTCTCTTGTGGCCGTTGTTATGTATTTTGAGATTAGTCAAGAGTCACAGTTGAAGGTGCAGGCCAAGCCATGAACAAAGACATACCTACTGGCTTACAGAGTTCGATGCTGTTTGACCAAAAAGGCTGATTTCAGATAACACACTTTCAGAGGTAGGCAGCTCTCCCTGTGCAGAGGAAAATTCTAAAAGTAAAAGGTGTAGCCATGATCACAGAGATATTATTGATTGTTATTCATTCACAGGGCTGTCCTTAATATGAACTTGTTGGGGGAAATGTGTTTGGACAGGGAGAGACCCTGTGCTTCCCTCAAAACCGGCAGAGGCATTAGAAGTTCATCACAGTAGATGGCCATAGCAGTGACAAAAAGTGTGTTTTCCTGCCCAGTTTCCTTGTAAGAGAAGTGGAAAACATTCTACCCCATGAGAAATCATGCAATTTCTAATTATCTGGATGTTTGTTGAAAATGTATAAGATATGTTCCCCCAGGTTAAAAAACAAAACCAAAAACCGTAGTGTGACCAGTCTGGCAAAAAGTATTAATGAAGGCGCTGATTTTAAGGTTCCATTTCCTACCAGTGCAGATCATGATGGTCTTAGTCACTTCCGAAGATCATAACTTACTTCCCCACTGTGGAGAACCATCTCTTCAGGTAGCGAACAGAACACCCAGTCCAAGCAAAAGTTATGAGGAAGAGATGCTGAGGCAGATCAGCGAACCCAGTGAACCTTTTGACAGTGAACTGGCTAATTTCCATTGACTTATTTGTTTGTAGCATTTTCCTCTAACCTACAACAAGGAGACAATGAGTTTTACATCAGAACATGAGCCATTTTGCCCATGATTCCAGCTTCATGGGAACCCAAAGCTGTTTCTTTGTGCTGCAAAGGGACATACAAATAGAAAACAAACAAACAAAACTCTCCTAATTCTTGCTCCTGTCAAAACTGGCCTGATACTCTTTTTTTTTTTGAAAGAAAAAATACTGATGAAGAAATCTATGGCTTACATCCTTCTCTGATTTCTTCAGCAAGGTCAAAAGACAATTGACCATTGGGGGAAAAAGTTTTGTAGATGTATGATACTGTTGTTACAACAAACAAATCAGCTTCTTTTGCTATAGTTTTCATTTCTCTTCTTCTAGAGGCACATCCACCAGAAGAGCACAAAGCAAGGCCATCACAACAGGCATTTTTAAACTAGTATGCAACACACATGTGCATACACACAGACACACAGACACACACACACACGGAGGCATTATAAAGATGTCCATGGGATATAAGATTTATAACTTTTTGAGGCAAGGTGAAGGCTTCGCCACTGTCTGTCCCTCATAAAACCAGTATATATTCACTGAAAGTTAATCCCGATGGTTTGTTATTGTTTGAACCACATGTTGATTTGCTTCTGGTTTATGTTTAGTGTGTTCTCATGACAAGGGACTACAAGGGGCTGGAAAATTCTGCATTACACATCCTCTGAGACCTACCATGTCACACACTTTGTTAACTACAAACTTCACTCTACACTATACAGTACCTTGTTGATATATTCAGTAAAGGCTTATTTTAAAAGAAAACCACATTGTGTTTATCTGAGTAAGTTCATTGGATTACAGCCAACACTTGCATTGTTAATGTGAAAGAGAGAGTGGGCGGCTTCTTGCTGATGTGTGAGGGTGGCAGGCATGAAGGAGGTGACCGGAGTTTTCCTTTACTCTTACCTTGAAGACAACTTCTGTTTAAAGCCATTGGACCTGTTTTTGTGTGACAGGTTTGTATGAAATCATCATGTTCTTTTCTGCTTCCAGACTAAATTGTGTGTTCCTCTGCATAACTTTTCAGTATACACACATACCTCACAAATATTATTTTATATTTGTGAAATCTGTGTTGCTTACGTTAGAGATAAATACCAATATAGTTGAATCGGAAGGGTTTCCCCCCCTATTTTATAACACTCGCTATTGGTTTTAAATGTCAGTTTTTCTTAAGAATTCTCGTGGTACATTTCTACTTCAGATTTTTTTGTAGTTCATCCATCCATACTTCTAATGAACACTCGTGAAAATGTTATCTATTCACCTGCTCCAGTTCAATTCAGGTTAATCTCACGATTTTGCCAGACCCTCTTCCTCTAACTCTTTAATAATGTATTTGACAGAGATTAAATCAGGAAATAAAATCACGACACTCCAGTTAACTAGTATTAATTATTTGTGGAATCTCTGTTGGAAAATTAGATATGAAAGATAGTGGTAACTGGTGATTTATATTGCACTTGGGAGATTTTATGTCAAGTAATGTCCATGCTATTCTCAGTTACTTTTACCATGAATTACAGACCTCACTCTGAGAAGATGAGACCCTTAGTCAAGGAATAAAATTGTTAAAAAAAAAAGTTAATTAAAAGTCAGCATTTGGCTGACTTCAGAAGTTTTGTAGAAGAAGAAAATACAGTTGTAAGCAAGTCAAGCAAATCTTTTACTTTCTAAAGAACTCTGTTCATCCAAAGCATTTACTTTATACAGAATACTATGTTAGGTTCTTTTAGGGATTCAGAGAAAAATATGTTAAGAAGTTCACAGATTGCACAATAAGCATGTTTTCTAACATGTTCTGGAGTCTCAGAGACCATGTACTAACTTTACACTCTCTCAACCTCAACAGAGTATCTAAGGTGACAAAAGAAATATATGTAATTCTTGATAAATTCAGTGATATATTTGTTGTATATATTAGATGATCTTGGTATTTAGTAGATGACACAAAGTGATAGTGCATTGATAAAATTAGAATTGAATTTGAATTAAATTTTTAAACATATTCTAAGTAACTGAATATTTAGGAATTATGTTTGGTAATTAGACGTGCTACTTGAAATTTTCTTTGGGTACCAGAATATAAATCAGTCTAAAAATAATAATGGCATCTGACAATTCTTGAGCACCTACATAATGCCATATTTAGAATGTTTTGATACATTCTAAACTATACATTCTTAACTATGTAAGGTGCTTCAGCTTACATTCAGCTGAATGTAAAACTCAGCTTCCCAAGAAGTATAGTGATTTGTCCCTGATCACAAAACCTGTAAATGGCAGAGTCAGGAGTTAATCCCAAATGTGACTCTTAGACTCTTAGTATTTTCTTTGCCTCTTAATAAATTGACTAGCTTTAAGATGGACTAGCCTTCAGGACAACCTGTCAATGGTTCAAATTTGTGATGATGGAGCACAATGACAATGTCATTCAGAGGATGCATATATTAATGATTGTGGCAAATCAAGGGAGCATTCTAAAAACCTAAACAATATCAGTCTTTCACATCCCTTGGTTATCTATTCCTGTTTTTTAGAGAAATTCTGTGTTTGTTATTATTGGGTGGCTGCACATTTATCTGACTTGAAAGCTTCAGATGGAATCAAGACATGCCTACACCCACGGGGTGAGCTGAAAGAACTATTAAAAGGACTTGAGTCAGGTTATTTTTAGTAATGAATTTGTTTCCTACTTGAGAAGTTGCTTGAAGTATTTTGTAGATCCTGCTGAAGATGCTCATATGTCAGACTCTATTAGAGCTTTAGCAAACTGGTTCCTGGATTTACACATTTTTTTCTCCTAGCACAAAGAGAAAATGTGTGCTTTAGAGGATATGATAGGAGCTTTGCTTTTATTAGTTCTATGAAAAGTTAAGGATCAAGCATTTGTAATGATACACTCTCAAGCACTTTTTAGCACACACACGCATACCAACTGGCGAACCCGTTTGCCCATTTTCTTGGTATGAAGTCTAAAGTAAATGAAAAATTCATTATGTCCTTAAGGAGATCCTTGTCATTTCTGTGACATAATCGACTTCCATATTGGGTCAATGTGTTCCTAATCAAATATAAAATTATGCTGGTTCAGATTCTGCTAAACTCTCTGGTTTGGGTAGGATGGACCTTTGTTTAGTTTTGTTTTCACTTAGCAACTAACCGATGACGCCTGATACGTTTTGGTCCTGAATAAGATTGTTTTCTGGGACCATAAACGTTAAATCATCAGAAGACTTTCCCGAAACTTATGGTTCTCAAAACATGGGCCAAGTTTTCCCTGTTTCTTTTCTTTCTTTGAGGGCTGGCACTCTTACATTTAAATAATTATACAACAGTTATAGTTCCAACGCTTATATGCTTTCTCAAACGCCTTTTTTCTGTTTCCTAACTCTGACGTGGTTAAGAAAGACCCTTCCCATAGTCTCTAGTCCACTTCCATCTTTCCTACACACCGTGGAACAAAGTATAATATTCTATAAATAATACCTGATAGTGGCACTATCTTGGTGTCAAAATATTCCATTACCATGATTTTAAGAGAGAATTCAAGCTCTTTGTATCACATAGATGTCATATATACTTTACTCTCTGGCATTCCTTTCCAGTGTGTCCTCCTCATTCATTATGAGCTCTAGACTAGATACATATTTGAAATGAACTAACAGTCTGTCTCTAAGAAATGTCAAGCTCCTTTATACTGCTGTAGTCTTCTTCAAGGTTTTTTATTCTCTGGCATTCACTTTCCCCGTTGCTTCGTTAACTGTTCCTTCTTCAAGATACGACTCACGTGTCCCCCACCTCTGGGAAACTTCTCAAATCACATCTGTCAACTATCCGAACTCTCTGTACACTTGGTATAACTTTAAAACACTTTTATTTATGACATCTATATGTTGTGGGTTTTCATGGGTCTGTTTCATACCTATATTTTAACCCCCCGGAGACTGAGAACATTGTCTGCCAATTTTTGTATCTCATCCAGTGATGAGTACAGCATCCAGCCCTTGGCAGGTGTCTGGTACATCCTTTTGGTTAAAAGTTGAACAGAGCACATGGGACAATGCAGTCATGTCAGGGTTCCCCAAACAGCAGCAGCTCAAATAACAGCTACTCTGTCAATCTCCTATGGCTGGATGACTTTCTTAAAAGCCTTCAAATGATCTGTGGAATTCGGAATATGCAGAATTAGACTTGCTCAAATGCTACTATACACATTTTACAAGAAACAAAGCATGCATTTTCTAAAAAATTTCTTGTTTATGCATGACTATTTATATAGAAATTTTGTTTTCATGATTATTTATTCACCACACATCTGATTTGAAAGGTTTATTATGAGTTCAGAATATGCTTATATCTACAAGGAAGGCTGAGAGAACGATTCCAATGATTTGAAGAACATCCTTTTTTATATTTTATGGACAGCCCCAATACTCAGAGTCAACTTGCAGAAAGGCATATAGAGACACACATACCTTAAAGAATTGTCTTACCAGATGTCATCGTGATGAGAAGTCCATAAAGTGTGGATGGACATAAAGTCAAAGTAAAACATTTTGACAGTTTGCTAGGCAAAATGAACTTTTCACATGTAAAAAAGCAGAAGCAGATTCATTTTTTTGTTTCCATCAACAATACCAAAATGGATAGTCAGTATTCACTTGTCATATCTTATACCTAAAATTTGGCATGTACCCTTTAGAGGTTCACATTGTATAATCCTAGCTATTTGCTTCAAGAATAAGTAGTTCTCTTCTAGAAATGATAGTCCTATAAAAAAGGATGCAGCGAAGGTGGTAGTTATTAAGAACTCAGACTCAAAACAGGCAGACCTATTTTGGAAACCTGTTTCTGCCCGTTGGCTTTGTTAATAACTTATACTTTATGGTCATCAGTTTCTTCTACCTCAAGTGGAGACCATGGAGTCTAATACATATGGAGATTGCTGGAACTGTGGGTATGTAGAGCAGTTAACAGTGTTTCAGATTCAGCAAGCACTGAATAAATGGCATTGAGCACCATATATTTTTCAAACAGATCTCATTCACAAGCACAGAGTTACAGATGCCCACTTTATATGAAGACACCGAACTTTGTGCATATTGAGATCAGAATTACATATGTCATCTATTCAAAGGTAATTAGCATTGCAAATTCCACATAATTGTGTACAGCCACTATCAGTACAAATCCAACAGGGAGCTTTCCATTTTTTTCAATTTTTCTTTTTTTCTGGAAAAGTTAGGGACAGCGAGGTGCCATAAGGTAACACAAAACCATAACAGGTCTTCTGTCATTATGGGTGGGACCATTGAGCAGCACTGTTGAATAGAAAAAGAATAGACTTCTTTGTAGTGTAGCTAACAAATTTCCTCTTTGATGTTCAGAATATGCCTATGTGTGATTAATGCTGAAAATTAATACAGAAGTATCAAATGTGCTCAAGAATGAGTGTTCAGAAAACGTTGGGAAATTAAAAAGCAAGATAATAACTTTCTGCTCAAAAATCTATAATGTTAAATAACGTGGTTTTATTTCAGTTTACTGTAACCAACCACAGGATCTATATCGCCAGTTGGATGGCAGACAGTGGGGCTAGTAACAACCAAATTGAAGAACATGTTAATGGCTCTGCAGTGTAGATGTGACAGTGCACCAGCTGTCACACCATTAATTTTTGCAATCAATGCCATTCTTAGTTTTGAAATCTCATTATAATTAAGAGGCATACATCCTCTTCGAATAGGTCATGTTCTTTTTTCCCCTTCTTTATGTGGTAATTGGTGGTAGTTAAAACAGACTCAAAGGAGGTCACTCACTTGGTCTATATTAGCGTTATTTGCCTTTTATCCTGCCTCTCCTTGTTTAATAAATGCAGAAGGTGAGGCATTTAGATGCTAGGGGGAAATGCTTTCTCTTCTAGTCCTTGACTGCAGAGTGTAATTGGTTTTGGGTAGCTCTTCAGCAGGTATAAGTCAATATTGGCATTCCCAGGGTCTATAGGCAATTTCTCTTCTCTTTGGGCTGGTGTCTGTTTTGATAGCTTGCCTCCCAGCTCTTTCTGTTGTTAAATATTTTACATATTGACTCTTATGAGTTGGAGTACAGCGTGTGCTTCTCTAGTGTATCTGGAATAAGCGGGAAGTATTTGCTTTGTAATGGAGGCCAATCACCTCTGATAGAAAATAGCAGTTTCTATACAGCCTACTGTCTGGGGCTTACTGAACATGATGAACCTCTCTGACTCTGAATTCAAATGTGTCCATAGTTTTCCTTGCTCCATTCCATACTAACCTTGCTCCTTGAGCGTATTTATGCTTCAATTTCCTCATTGGTCCATGGGGTAATTACTATACTTACCTCAGCAGCAACAATACAGCACAGTGCCTGACACACACTAAGCATTCAGTTCATGTCAGGCTCTTTCTGAAAATATTTGGAATAGCCACAGAGTTGGGTTCCACAGCGTGGATGTCCCTTAGATCCTAGGTCAGACCGTTCATCTCTCTGGCCTGCTTCTTCTAGTCAGGAGCATAAGACTTTAGTTGATTTCTTAAGTTCTTTTGGACTGTAAATTCTGTTTCATCCTTGTCAGTTTTCCATGAAGTTCAGCTGTAGTGAATTGGGCTGATTTATGGCATGTGTCTTTATGAATTTCAAGAAGATGTGTATGGGCTAGAAAACAGGGAGCATGCAAAAACTCCATTCCATTGACTTTATTACAAAGACTAGCATGTCCCCCATTAGTAATAGCAACAGTAAACTCAATATGTTTGGAAAGCAACATGCACAAGTATGAAAAGAGCCTTGGAATCACAAGGAACTCCCACTTTGTACCTGTGTGTTTTAATGTTCCTAAACCTCACTTTGCTCATATGTGAAATAGGGTAACAGTACATGTGAAGAGTCAATGAGATAATTTATGTCACATGTTTGGTTCAGTAGCAAATTAATTAAAACTCATCATGCTGAAAAATTACAAGTGAATTGAAAGAGAAGCAAGTGAAAGCAAAGCTCATTCTTATTAGCTCATTTCTCTTTCCCTCAAAAGAGAGAAATTCAAACTATGTTACTAAGCAGACACATTTATAAAATACTTTATTTTGACAAAAATTATTAAAGATAGATTTCCCTACAATAAAACTTGTATAAAACAAGATTGTTTCTTAAGATATTGAGTGCATCTTCTATCTTTGTAAGCCTTTTATGTAATAGCTATTAAAGTTTAAATATTCAACAGAAAAGAAATTATGAGAATATCCAGGAAAATGCTGAATGATAAATGTACTTTATTTTTGATGAAATAGAACAGATTATAACACTTACTGTGCCACTTCTTATCTTTGAACCTTGAAAAAGTATACAATTATGGTCTTAAAAATGAAGAAAGAATTTTTAGATTTATTAGAAAATACTTATTTCCAGGGCCTTCAATACATTTATAAAACTGTGGCTTACCTGGTAGCAATGGATGTTGATTTCAAAATATTAACCTTAAAGTGGTTGCCTAAGGATCCCAGCCAGTAGGCAGTAGCTTCAACTGATTACATCATATATCAATTTAATAATGAAACATTGCTTTATTGAAGATGCTTATATAATGCAGACTTTCCAATAATTTCTACCACCTAATGATGGATATTTTAAATAAACAGATTTTAGCTATGTAGTTAGAAAGCTATCCTTGGGACTCTGATCGAGGTATCATTTTCTGCTCACTTCTTTTACAAACTCATTAAATCCCTATGTCCTTGTTCTGGAATTTTAAAAAAGTTTCTTACTTCTATGAAGAGAATTTAGTAAAATGTAACCAAGTTAGTAAAATGATTATTTTCAAAAGTTAGTTAGGCCTTATGCTACCTCTTTAAAGGACCAAAATAAATTTTTAAAAGGAATTTATCAAAATAAATATTAAAAAATAATTTAATAGTATTTTTTCCCAAACATTAAAATTCTACCTGGCAATTTAAGAACTTACAAGGAAATCAAAGATGAAATCATCTGAGGGAAAAGCACATTCTTTGTTAATCTTAACCAATTTTACATAGTGAAGGAAATTCAAAACTTCAAAGATATGCTTTTGAAATAATTTATTTTAACAAAGCTTTGGTTGATGAAAGAATTGCTACAAAGTGAGTCTATTTTAGTGTAACCTGAGAGCCATTGCAAGCCTGTGCAACTGGAAAAGTACACAACAAATAAAGCAGCATAGGGAAGAGGGAAAGACATAAAGAAAATGTTTACATAAAACTACCATTTTAACAGGGAAAAAGCTCCATCAAAAACAAAATGAAAAATACACAAAAAATATGTTTTACAGAAGAGTGATCAAAGTATGGACAAATACATTGTGATGTGAAACGCATTTTTAGGGAAAAATACACAATGTGTTTTGTGGAGATATGAATCAACATACTTAAACATACAAATCATTTGTGGCATGGGTACAAGATAATCAGATTTAGTTTAGAAAATCTACTAAGAAACATCTAGACTAAGAAGTTAGCAAAAGAATTAACAAGTACTTTAAAATATTAACCATCCAGGGGCACCTGGGTGGCTTGGTTCGTTGAGCATCAACTTTAGCTCAGGTCATGATCTCATGGTTCCTGGGTTCAAGTCCCACATCAGGCTCTGTGCTGACAGTTCAGAGCCGGGAACCTGCTTTGGATTCTATGTGTGTGTCTCTCTCTCTGCCCCTCTCCTGCTTGCACTCTGTCTCTCAAAAATAAATAATACTTAAGAAATAAAGTGTTAACCATCAAAGTACTAGAAATTTGAACTGCTCTTATTAAAAGTTATTTGAGAATCTATGACCTATGTGATTGGTGGAAACTGCAGTGACTTTAGAGTTCAAATATTGGCTCATTGACTCACCAGCTTTGTCCCTAGCCAAATAATTAACTGCTTTAAAATTTGGTTTCTTATCCTTAAAGTGCTGTAATAAAAAGCCCTACCATTGTGTTGGCATGAGAATTCATTTAAAGTTACCAGCACAATACCTCATACATAGTGATCGCTCAGCTGTGTTAAGTCCATCCAACTTCTTCTTGTCATCTCCTGTCCTTTTCCTTTTCTATCACCCCTGGGACGACAAAATGCTGTCTTGTGCTCCTGTAATGAATACATACATCCCACAATCTGTTCTTTTGAGACATCTTGAGAGGGAGAGAGATGCTATCTCATGGCACCAGGGAGGACATGGTTTGGACTGCGGATCCACCAATCCACACTGCGAGCAGGCACACTCATACATTGCTTGATTTAAATTAAGTGGTAAAGCATGGTAGTTGCCTTTTGAGCTTCTGTGGGTGTCTCTGGGAGAGCTGGTGGGGCACCTACCTTTGCAACTTTTTCATGATGTAATCTCTTGACAGTAGTGACAGTAGAGTTAACCATATGTACCTATGTAACTGTATTATTAGAAAGAAAAGTTAGGCGTGCCTCGGTGGCTTGGTCACACTCTCGATTTGGACTCAGGTCAGGGTCTCATGGTGTGTGGGATTGAGCCCCACATTGGGCTCTGTGCTGACTGCGTGGAGCCTGCTTAGGATTCTCCCTCTCCCTCTCTCTCTGCCCCTCCCCATCTCACTCGCATGGAGTACGCATACTCTCTCTCACTCTCTCTTTAAATAAATGAATAAACTTTATTAAAATTTTTTAAAAGCTTAAATTCCCTATGGCTTTTACTCTTGTTCTGTTATCTTCCACTCTGAAATTCCCACCAGTTTCTTCCTTCCTCTGATTCCAGGCATCCTCAACAGATGGACAGCCACTGAGAGAAATCCCAAATTTGGGGGCAGAATTAGGAGGGCAAAGGTCACCTGTGTGTTTGGCATTCTATGAAGGGCACTGGTGCTGTTGGTAGAAAGCTTGAGGCTGAAGAGAGCTGCTTTCCCTGGCCACCACCCTTCCCTGATGCCTGGTAGGCACCTCAGCTTACAAAGAGGCTGCAGGTTCACCTGAGATTTCATCACTGATTCACCTCTCCCTCTACCCCCTCACCCATCCCTTTCACTCATGTCAGTTGCAAGGACCTTCCCTAATAAGCCTCTTGTGTGCTAATCTCTGTATATGTCAGATTCCCTGAGAAACTGACCTGCCACGGCTGCTTCACACTTCTGCTCAAGGCTAAGTGTCACCAGAGGCAGGAATATAATTATATGAACGTGTAAGACTGAGCCCAAAGGCGTCCCTTACTTATTGAACAATGTGAAATAAAATTAACTTCACACTGTAATCTCTGAAGATTTAATTCTGTGAATTTGAATGATGCACATCACCATGTACCCATAAGGCCCGAGTTTTGTTGCATGTTTATGGCAAATCTAGTAAGTGAATCAGTATCGAACTTTCCCCCTTCTCTGATGATTGTCAAATTTCTGAGAAAGTAACTCTAGTATATGTTAAACATAAAAATTACAAAAGAACATAAAGTACAAAAAGAACAGTTAACATTCAATTCTTCGAAGCCATATGAAACCAAAGTTTATCAACTGTATATGAAAAGAAAAAGATAAAAGGAAAAGACAATCAAAATGCTTGGTGGATTAATGTAACTAAATCCAAGTCTGTCTGATGCTCAGCAGGGATAATCACTGAGACATCCAGAATGTAGCAAGGAAAGGTTCTAGAGGAGAGGTGGCCAGAAAAGGAGAAGAGAGCAAGCCTGAAATCCTTCCAGAAGGAGAGAGGCAGAGAAGTTTTTTTAATGTTTTATTTATTTTTGAGAGAGGGTGTGCAAGCAGGGGAGGATCAGAGAGAGAGGGAGGCACAGAATCCAAAGACAGGCTCCAGGCTCTGAGCTGTTAGCACAGAGCCTGATGCGGGGCTTGGACCACAAACCATGAGATCATGACCTGAGCCAAAGTTGGACGCTTAAGTGACTGAGCCACTCAGGTGCCCCGGAGAGGGCAGAGAAACTTCAAGGCAAGGGGAAAAGGTCAGGTAAAACGTTGCAGCTGCTCTTATTAATCTGCAGGTGGGATCAGTCCCATTAAGCCTTTGGTTACTTGTTTCATGAGAACGAGTGTTTTCTGTGGATAGATAAAAACTAAAGTAAAATGCAAAGAATTTCTAGAGCAGGTAGTCTCTACTCTATAACAAATGTTTTCTCATGATCCAATTATTTCAGCCATACCTGCAAGATCCCCTGAATTTTCTCAGTCATTGGCTGAACAGTGGGAAAATGAGTAACTCTCACTGTGGCCCAGTTTCCTTCTTTCAGGCATAATACCATGTGACAGATGCAGGTATCTGGACAGAAAGTGGTTTATGAGTGTACCTTCTCGTTATGTTGACAAAATCTTAATGGGAGTAAAAGAGTCAAATTCTCTTTTTGAAATGGATTATGGTTTTAGAATACTCAGATTCTTTTAATGTTTATTTGTTTTGAGAGAGAGAGAGAGAGAGAGAGAGAGAGAGAGAGAGAGGTTGAAAAGGAGAGAGAGGGAATCCCAAGCTTGCTCCGCACTGCCAGCTCAGAGCCCAATGTGGGGCTTGATCCCACGAACTATGAGGTCATGACCTGAGCCAAAATCAAGAGTTGGACACTAAACCAACTGAGCCAACCAGGTGCCCTGAGAATGAGCAGCTTTTCTTGAAAGCAGTTGCCCACAGGGGCAAAGAGAGGATGAGTACTAAAGGCTGCCAGGTATTTGAGGCACACCAAATTTACTTTCTATAAATGCAAGTGGAATTCTGGGACTCTGCCAGAAATCCGAAGACTTCTAATTTTACTTTCTGCTACAGACTTTTTAATATGCCCAAGGAGTGGTAGCAATGAATGATTTGGCTCAACCCTGTTGGAGGGCTGCTGAATTTTCTCTTATGATTTTGGCTAGGATTAGAATGCTTAACAGAAGTTATACTTTGAGACTCTTTTGCTATCCTTATACGCGTTTCCCATCTCAGGGGTGGCATAACTAGCCACCTAAAAGAACTGGTGACCGTAAGTGATGGAGTAAGCTCTGAACCTTTGAAACATGGGGCTAGGATTCCCAACCAGGTGTTTGCCCTCACCGCGTTCCACTGCTTTACTAGTGATTTTCTTGCAGTTATTGTTATTACCTAATTACCCAACGTGCTGATCCTGCAGTGAGCCTGTGGTGGGCCATTCTGCAGATTAATCCAAAGAGATCTGGAAATGACCAGTCTGAGCACTTTATTCCCCACACTGTATAGTTTATCAGAACTGCATGGTACTCAGTGGATTAATGATCCGACCATCTTGCTGACTACATTTAGAATCACGCAATTACTAGATTTTAATGCAGGTCATGACCCAGCCTTCCTTGGCAAGTAAAATTTAGTCACCAAAATATAGATACCACATATTAGATATCTTGAGAATTGTTTTGGTATTTTTTTTTCACTTTTGGAAAAGCCACTGGGGGCCTTCTCTAAGAAGCATATTAAAGGAGACAGAATTCATTAATAATAATCATAATAACAATAATAATAAAGACAGTTCTCTCATCAAAACCTCTGCCATTACAACACCATTTGCTGCCATAAATTTCCTACTTTTTAGTAAATGTGCCTTGTGAATATTACTGTGTCTATATACATGTGCTAGATTCTTACTGGTCTTTTCTGTTGGAGTCTAGCTTCTCTGCAAAGATTTTCAAGCCCCTTGATCAGAAGACAGCAAAGTACTCAAGCAACCTGGTAAACACATCATTAGAAACCTCCTCCTGTTCTTTCTGACAAACAGCTTCAGAGAATTAGTAAGGACATTCCCAAAATATAAATCCTACCTTAGGGTTCTCCACAGCATAGCTGAGTGCCTGTGTGGCTATCCTGACCTGGCTTCTTACTCACCACGTAACCTTGGGCAAGTTGCTTTAACATTATTTCCTCATAGATTTGGTGTAAGTACTCAATGAGTTTAAATGCATATAAGGCAAGTCCCACCTCTAGTTCTCCATAATGTGGGTAGCAATATTATAATCCTTCCTGTAGTGCACTTGGTCTGTGACTTATTTGTAGTGCCTTGCTGTCCTGATAAAAAAACATTTCTTCTAAAACTAAATAAAGCAAAAATCAAACTAACCCCTAATGATAGGGCTTTTCAAAGTGTAACAATCCCCATGGATAAAAGCAGGGAACGTGGTATATGATATTGGGGTGCACGGTGTAAGAGTTAACCTTTCTGACAAAGCCTTAGATGTGGCTGATTGGTATTTGTCATTCCTAATTCCTTCTATATACTTTTTTTTCCCTAGAAGAAATCTAGCACATGTATAGGACACCCCTGCATTCAGGGTTCTATGTCAGTTAGGCTTTGCAAATTACATGCACACATGCAAAATTTCCAGGACAGTAGTGGAGTGGAGGCTATCTGCCTCTCCATGGATGGGGTTAGGTATGGAAGCAGTCAGACAAGGTAGCCATAATCAGCATCTCAATGCCTGAGGTCAAGAGACAATAGCAAGGGAGCCTTGCTTTCTAGATAAAGACTACAAATGTCATTGCATGGCCCCAGATTTCTCCTCTCTTAGCCTTGCTTACTTCTTCTTCTGGGGCTAATGTCAACCTCTCCAAACAATAGATTATTTTTTTAAATCAACTTTTAAATAAGAAATGGAAGGAAGAATTTTTGCAAGGTGACATAGAAATAATTTAAAAATAGTGTTTGTTTTGAATGTTGGTAGATCAGGGTTTGTTATAATGAAAGCTTGAACTGAGGATACTAAATAAACTAACCTTTAAGCAGTCCAAAAATTATGCACACGCCATACGTTGTGCACCCCTAAAACTTGTATTAAATTCTCTCCTGTTTAAAATAACTGAAATCATTTCTATCTCTTGCATTTTATTCTTGTTGGATGAAGGCTTTGGTACCCAAACTGGTTGCAAGTCTATTTACTCAAAGATATAAATGTGGTATTGGTTGTCTAACCTGGTTGTGAAAGAGGAGACAATTCTATTACTGTGTAATGGAACATTGGCAATTCTTGGCTTGCAGTGGAAAAAAAATCAGCTACTGAAATTATTACCTGCAGTCACTTGGAATGAAATACCTATTAAAGCCAAAGTTTTGGTGAGCTACATGATTTCTTCAATAGAATTTTATAGTAGGGATATAAATACAATAATTGTGGGGTAGGCTAACTCCTTCTGGCTGGACTGAAATACGTAGAGAAAGAAAACAACAGCTCAGGGTTTTAAGTACTTCCCTCAAGGCACGTCAGAGGCCTAGGGAGCATCCATGACTACTTCCCACAGTTTTTTACATCTTGTAGCTGCAGGGCTGCTGTTGGGAAAAAATGAAGAGAGAAGAAAAAGGTACACAGCATCTGATCTTGTTTATTGCTGAATTATAATGTGGGCTGAATCACAGCCTCACCAAGTCTCCTCTGTAAAAAGTTATGGCATTGATTGGGAAAGATTGAGAACCTGGAAAATTCAAATGGAAATATTAGGTGGATATAGATTAATGTTACTATACTGATTGTCCAGATCCGATGAAACTTGCCGTTGGAAGCCCTTGATCCCTGTTGTATAAGGTCAGTTTTTACTTTCTTGGAAAACTAACTTTCCTGAGGTAACTAGGCCTCATTGGCTGTCCTTACCACTTTACTGCTCTCAGACCTAGAGTTAGAATTAGTTCCCAGGATGTTAGTAGGGGCCAAAGGGTGAACCAGGAGGAGGAGGATGGAAAAATGTCAAGTGTTTTTTTTTTTTTTTCTTTTTTCTTTTTTTTAATCAGTAGAAACCTGGGGAATATGAGTGGCAATAGATTTGAAGTGAGCTTCACCATATGGGAAAAATCACAAACACGTTGGTTGAACTTAAGCAGTATGTGTGCACACACCACAATCTGCATCTAATGGGCTTGCCCAAGCAGCTCGGAGAGATTATAACTGCCTACTAGACTGGCTGCCTGAAACCTGGACTCAGTGATGGCTCACACCAAATGAAGGTGAGATGCAAGGAACTCATTGGTATGTGGTAGAATCTGCGACTTTGGGGGATATGAACAGAGGAGTGATTTATCATCTGATTTCACTTTAACTTCTAATTATGTCTCCTATGAGTGTCCAAAGGGTATTTATTTCACTAAGGCATTTAGCAATGCATTGATGAAGCTGTCTTCTCTTGGATAGCAATGAAGGTACAGATGCTGCCCTTGAAATAGGCCAATGTTTAAGTGGGAATGATTGAATCCTGGAGTGAGTGAGGTCAAATGACAGCATTTATTACTAGGTATAGGGTGGACATGATTATAATAGGCATCAAAAGTACAGTAGTAGAAATTCTAGGAGTGGAGACTTCTTTATTGTAACTTCATGAGTAAAATAGATGTCCAGCCACATTAACTTATATTACATTGTACAACTGAAGAGATGACCCAGGTATGACGAATGAAAGCTTGGATTTAATGATCACAATGGAGTGTCATAGCCACTTACCAATTCCCAGAGTTAAGTTGTAGGAATAGTGATTTCTATGTTATCCCCATTTCATGTGCTTCTTTCACCCATGAAGAAGATGGCTCTATTTTGGAGAATAGCAGATCTAAGTTTAATCAAGTGGTGACTTCAGTTGCTATGGTTATAGATAATGAGTCTTTATTGGAAAAAAATCTATTGAGCTGTGATATCTTGTATTCAGCTATTAATCTAGAAATGGCTATAAAATACCATCTTGTTTTATCTCAGTAAGCAAAGAACACCAAACTGGTTTACGTTCACCTTAATTAACATTTCTCATGGTGATTTCACGAATTACTTCCAGAGGAGGCCTTGATTGTTTTACCGTACCAGAGGATGTCACACAGGTCTACCATTTAGTGACATCAAGTGACTGAAATTGGAAAGCTGTGAATATATGATATCCTAGCCAACTTTGTAATTTACAAACATGCCGAAATGTGGGAGAAAACACCCATGAAAATTCAGGACCTACCATCTTTTTCATATTTCTGAAAATTCAGTGACACATGTCTGAATATCCCTTCCAAGGAAATAGGCCCAGTTCTTGGTGGGCTTCTGGATGTTTGAAAGCAAACTATACTACTTTTGGATGTGTTGTTACAATACTTTTCCCAAGTAATTGCTAAAGCTGTGAATTTTCAGTTTGTTCCAGAAGAAGAGTAGACTCTCCAGCTTATCCAGGCTATACTGCAAGCTGTTCCCTCTGCCACTTGGTCATAATGATTCAGCAAATTCAGTGGTGTCTAAAGTGTCTGAAGCAAATGGCCTTGTAGTTTGGAAAATCTTGCAAATCTGATAGGAGATGAATAATGTAGACCTTTGGGAGATTGAAACAAAATCATATCTTTTTTCTGATATTGATTATTAATATCCTTTTGAGAAAAAGAGTCTACTTTGCTAATAAATGCTAAGGAAGGCCAAACACTTGACCATTGGAGCCCCAAGTGGCCATGCAACCATGACTATCATTTTTAAAATGAACTAACCATAAAGTTGAGCTTGGGCAACAAAAACATACATGAACTAAAAATCACATATGTATGATCGGCTCAGTGCTCAAATTTGTTGTTTGAACAATTGTTTATCCTACCAATGGATTATATGTTTGTGCGTTGCCACTTCTTTCATCTATGCTTGTCCGCCAGAAAAACTATAGAGATGAGAATCTTCCAAGTGGGCAGATCATTGAGTGGTGCATCTGTTTGCTCACATTTCTTGGAAATGAAGATTGCCAGAAGTATGAATACAATTTGGAAGATTGGTAATAAGGAGATCTAGAAGAGAGATATGTGGAAGAACCTTTCAGAACTGGTAGACTCTATGTGGATGTTAACATCCCATATTTCTCTTCAGAAGATTTCTCAGCTGAAGAACCTCTCAATAATCATGTGACTATAGTGACTCATTATATGAATGTCATGAAGTTACTTTCAATAGCCACTTCCCCTTGCTTGCTCAATAGATTTATGAATTACAAATTGATAACAGAAAGAATATACGTTAAAACATAGATTCAACAACATGGCTTATTTGGTACAGTCAGTGCTGAATACCCAAGCTGCCAACTGCAGAGAAAAATGCTGACACTCTCACATATCACCATCACGGGGGTGGGGGGGGGGATGAGTAGCAATCTGTCTGATGACAGGCAATGACACTGGACCCCTTCCATTATGGAAAGGACAACTATTCATCCAAATTGGAATAGACAATTCTGGATATGGATTTGCCCTTTTTGTGGCCATGCCTATGCATCTGTTGACTTATTTAATGGGACATTATCAGAGTGACCCATACAACATTGTTTTTGAGCAATGCATTCATTTATAATACAAAGGTTGAAAAAAATAGACTCAAGTCAATAGGATTCGCTGTGTTATCATATGCCACAAGCTGTCTGAAGCAACTGGCCTTTTAAAACAGTACTATTGAAAAAAAAAAAGGAAAAAATAAAACAGTACTATTGAAGACTCAGTTATAGCACCACTTGGGAGAAGATACTATTGGAGGATGAAGGCACTGTCTTTCAGAATAGAAATATGATCTGAATTAGTGACCAATACAGGGTCTTTTTTTATTGTTAAAGGCCATGTGGGAATTCCCTTAAGCTATCCTCGAGGTCATTGAATACAGAGAGGCTCACAGACTAAATTAAGATGCCCAAATCTCACATGGCTAATTCAATT
This sequence comes from Suricata suricatta, assembly GCF_006229205.1. Classification (NCBI taxonomy): domain Eukaryota; kingdom Metazoa; phylum Chordata; class Mammalia; order Carnivora; family Herpestidae; genus Suricata; species Suricata suricatta. The sequence goes on along the minus strand of NC_043708.1, from coordinate 16,704,888 downwards.
CAAAACACATGACAGGGGTGCATGGGTGGCTCAGTCAGTTGAGCCTCTGACTCTTGATTTTGGCTCAGGCCAGGATCCCAGTGTCATGGGATACAGTCCCATGTCTGGCTTCATACTCAGTGGGGAGCCTGCTCGGAATTCTCTTTCTTCTCTCTCTCTAACCCTCTCCTACTCATACTTACTCTCTCTCTCTCTCTCAAAATAAATAAATAAACATAAATAATAAACATGATAGAAGGTAAGGGGAAAAAGCTAAGGTCAATTAACACTATTCTTAAAATAAGGTGCAAGTGAGCTTAAGGTTCAAGGAAGGGTTTCTAATAGATAGAAGTACTCTGGGGGCTAACTTACACTATCCAAGTAGCACAGGGCCATGTTCTCTTGGCAAAAACTGTAGACTGCCAATCATTGCACTAATAACTATGTATTTATTTGCATTTATGGGACACAGGACACATTGGTTCAAGAATAGTTTCACAAATGTGTGGCTAATCCTCAACCCCATAAATTTTGAGTTCCTCAAATACTTTATGTACTTTTAGTGTGGCAAGAGTGCTTTGTGCCTCAGGTACCTCTTGTGTATTTCACATATTATAAATATTACGTGGCTTTTGGTCTTCCCATCTCTTTATATCTATGTTCAGCACGTACAAGACATCTTGTTTTATCTATGTTTAACATGGCTACTATGGCTCATAGGTTACTAAAGTTCTAACACATGAGTTTTGTTTTTGTGTCAGTAATGGCAGCAGAATTGAACGCTTTCTAACAATATAACACATATAAATCATGTAAGGTATATGTCTGGTGACCGAGCTATGGAACAAGAAAGGAGACATTTATGTTTCATCTAGACACCACTCAGAATATTTAGCTTTCCATTCACATGACCTTCGGCTGTAATAGTTTCAAGATCTTAGCAAAGATCCAAGAAGATACACCAGTGATTCCCATGAACTGTAAGATTACCACCATGTAGTTTGGTCTTCCCATGCCACTTAACCAAGAGTTGGAGAAGTTAGCTGCATTAACTGGTGCAACGGATCCTGATTATCAAGGAAAAATAGAGTTGTTTCTACACAGATAAGGAGATGTATATGTGGAGTCCAAGAAATGCTGTAGAATCACCTTTTTAGTCAGAGTTTAAATGGGAGACTATACCAACCTCATATAGGCAGAACCATCAAGAATAAAACACATTCAAGAATGAGGATTCCATTCCCCTATCAGGCAAGCAAACAAACAAACAAACAGAAACACCTGACCGATTTCAGTACTGGCAGAGGTACTCAAAAGTAAAGGGAAAGAGGTGAGGATAAAAACTGTCATCAACGATTGTGATCTTGTGACCAGTTGCAGAATAAGGAATTCATCATCATTCCTCTTTTCTTCCTTGTTCTGTTATGTATGTACCGACTTTCCTTTTTACCTCTTTACTTTCCCATCTACAATGTTATATACATTGTGATGTTTATAATTTGGTCCTGCGGTTACAGACTTTCAGGTGAGGATTATGACTAGAGCTGAAGGATGATAACAGCCCAGCTATGGGCTGTTATTTGGAAAGAAATACAAACATGTCTATTGTATAAAAAATGGTGGCTGTATATTAGGCAGGTGCATATTGATGCCCCTCCTCCCTTTTTTTAGGTAGAAATTACAGGTCTTGAGTTGCCAAAGGGTGCATAGGATACAGTCAATTGACACTCAGCATCCATTCTTACATCCTTCTGGATGTTGTCCTGTATTAATGAAGCTGTGAGCCTTAAACAGGCATTTCCAGACCCCCTGTTGCTAGTTGTCTAGATTAGAATTTGGTAATACTATCAGATATACATTTTTGAAAGGCACACTGAAGTAGAGGCCATGCTTCTATTGTTGTTTTAGTTAGCAAGTTCACTGAGACCTAAGTGTCAAGAGCAGCTGAGGTGGAATAGTTGTGGGACTGAGCAGCAGTTTTCTTAATTCCCAGAGAACAATAACTCAGACGTGTTCTAGAACTTACTATGATTACTTGCATTGGCAGTCCCTTTTTCTGCTCCTTCAATTCTCCCGACAATTTTCCATCTACCTAATTTTTTTTGCCTAAATACCTAAGGTAGGTTTTATTTGTTGAACTGTATCTCTGACTAGGTATTGATATTCAGTTGTGTCTACCTCCTTTCCTATCCCTGGAACTACATCAAGGACACCAGTTTAAGTGGTCATCTGCTTCTGTGATTGTGTGTTTAATGACTATCTCCCATGTCATCACAAGATCCATGAAACTAAGGACAACACTTATTTGGTCAGAACTTAGCACAAAGCTTTGTGTTGTAAACAAAACCAAAAAAGGCAGACAGTAGTGAAAGAGGCAAGAACAGATTTTATTTAGAAACTATTGCAACAAGGGAAAACAGACTCAGTGTAGAAGTGGCTTCAATTGTGAATACAACAAGGATGGGGGGGAAGGATTTAGAGCCAAGGAGTGAAGTGAGTCATCAGTGATGGACGGTTAACTATGAGGGAATGTCAAAGGCAGAGGGATTCTTGTTTAACAGATTAGGATTCTTCCTGTACTCAGGGCAAGGTCATCACATATCAAATGTGGAAGATTCTCACAACATGACCTAGGAGGACACTTGCTACAGGTGGGTAGGCAGGCTCGAGGATGAGGCCTCATTAAAGTGAGGGCTCAGAAGAAAGAAACTAAAGTTTAGTCAAGGAGAGAGACCATCACACAGAGTAGTACTTAAAAAAATCAACTTTAAATTCATAGATTTGAAACCACGTATAAGCTGGTACAGAATTTATAGTTTCTATTTTTTCAACTTAAAAAAAACTTTTAATTCCACTATAGTTAGCAGACAGTGTTATATTGGTTTCAAGTGTGCAATACAGTGATTCAGCAATTTCATACACTACTCCGTGCTCATCATGAGGAATGTACTCTTTAATCGCCATCACCTAATTTACCCATCCCCACCCACTGGTATTCTGACCACACCCATGTAGAATATTTTGCCCACAGAGGGTGCTCCAGAACTAATGTGGACAAAAATTCCTTACCTCTGGGGGACTTTTGGTACTGTCCCTGTTCATTATGCCCATTACCTCCATGTGACTTAACATTATCCTGAAATCTAGCTCCAGAATCATAATTGTAAATGTATTCATTTTCAACATGATGTTAAGAATCTGAAAATGTTCTAATTATTAATTTTCTATTCTGTGGTTTCCTTCAGAAAGCTCCAATGTGTTTATTTTGGGTAACAATTTATTTGAGCAGAAATCACTTGACCCAAATTTTGATGATTTAATAGCTCATTGAAAGAACTAGCCTGAAGCAGATAACAAAATCTGTTGCAGATGCTATAACTCCTATTTGCATCCACTGGTCTTTTGGTTTATGTGCTTTAATAATTTGAAAAACAAGAGGATAATCAGGAGCCAAGATAGATATGTGTGTCTTGAGGCAGAACTTAATTCAAAATTGTACAAAATGTTTCGTCAGATGAACTCCTTAACCACATTTGTTATCAGTGGTACAAAATATATTGGATTAAGTGTTTGAATAATGTACAGGGATGGCGTCAGATTGATCTTAACAAACAAGAAGCTTGGGATCGGAACCAGAGCCTTGTTTCTATCATACTAGTTTCAGGTAAAAGATTTTAAGATGAATTCTTTCAAAATGGAATTTCTGATTGTATCTGCACTTGTCATCATTATTATATTTAACAAACTTAATATCACTGATAGTTTTGGGTCATCTTTGAATTCTTCAAATATCTTTATTTGAATTTTGTCAATAATTTCTGAGAAGGAGCCATTTTTGGGCAGAGGCAATGAGTCCTTTTTTTATATATACATCTATACACATATAGAATGCCTTCTCATATTCTGAGGAAGAATGTAGAATTTCTGTCCTAGTGGATTATATAACCTATTGCTTTGCTATTTCATTATTTATATATTATTTTATTTTGTTTATTAAAATTTTTTAATGTTTTATTTATTTTTGATACAGAGAAAGACAGAGCATGAGAGGGGGAGGGGCAGAGAGAGAGACACAGAATCGGAAGTAGGCTTTGACGTGGGGCTCAAACCCACAAATGTGAGGTCATGAGCCGAAGTCAGAGGCATAACTGACTGAGCCACCCAGGTGTCCAAGTATTATTTTATTTTTTATTGGGAAATTACTGTTATATAACCACACAGGAAAAAAAAAAAGAGCAATAATAAGAACATTCATGTACCCATCAACTACCTTTGTCTGATCTTAATATCATTCTATGTTTACTTCATATGTTTCATTTATTAAAAAATATACATATATAGTTGAAGCCTTTGCATCTTTTATCTATCACACTAGTCTCTTTTACTTTCTCAAATATTTACTAAGTTCACATGAATCAATAAATGGTATATAGTGTCATTTTACATGTTTTAAATTTACACATAAATGGGTTCAAACTCCATGAATCATTCTGTATGTTGCTTTTTTGTACTCAGTTTCATGTTTGTGAAATGTACCTATATTGTTTTAATCCATTCATTATCAATATAGTGTAATATTTCATCATATAAATATATTTCACAAATATAAAAGAATTTAAGTTTTACTTTAGCATGTTGATGAATATGTAAGTCATTCTATATTTATTAGGGTCATAAAATCTTCTTCATTGAACATATTTTTATATGTGAGGTTCCTTAATCATATATAGCTAAGATTTGAGTCACTAGATTGAACATTCAGTTTTCATTTGTAGCTCTACCAGATATTACCAAATTGCTCTCCAAAGTGTTTGAACAAATTTTAATTATCACCTGTTATACTCCAGACTTCTCATTTCCACATCCTTGCTATTTCTATTGTAAAACATCTAAATGTTTGTCTATTTTAGGAAAGGAAACAACATTGTTCTTTTTATGTTTTTATGTCAATTTTCTTTTTATGTTTGGAAACTTGGTTCATTTTTTTCCTTATCAGTTCAAGTCTTCTATAAATACTGAGTAGTAATTCTTAGCTTGTTATATTCTCTGCAATAATTAAAATTTTTATTTTTAATACGAGACTACAAATTTTTCTCTAAGTACGAGTGTAGTGACTGACCTCTCTCAACTTTTAGTGTGTATGTTTAATTTAATATTCAGCTCTAAATTTTTCCACTTGAATTGATGTATCTTCCCATAAATTATTTGGAAAATCTTCAGGATTCTTGTTTGTTTTATAAGTATATATCTTTAATTACTTATTTCTAATTATTTTCATTTAAGTCAGAGAATATGGCCTGATAAAATCCACTCTTTGGTATTATGATTTGTTTTATAGCTTAGCAAAATTTGGTCATTGCTTGAAATGAGTGTTTTTCCCCCTAATTGTCATGTCTATATAGCATTAGATTGAGCTAAGATTACCTCATTTCATCTTTTTAACTATTTTTTTCCTCACCTGCTTGTTCTATGAATTATTGAGGTAGGTTGTTAAATGACAATGCATGTGGCAACTTTTCATTTGTGTCATGTGTTGACTCTTAGCTTATTAAATGGGTAGATTTTAAACCTATGTTTTTGGTAAGTTATTCTTTTTATAAATATGTCTGACCCACTTAATTTCTCAGAGGGACATTTTGTTTGCTGTTGACTCTGTTTTGTTGTTAGCATGGTTACACCAGCTTTATGTAGGCTGATATTTTCTTGCTGTTGTGTTTTTTCCCCTTATTTTTAGCCTCTCTCTCTCCTAATGCCTAAACTGTCTTTTATGAGGAAGTTCCTTCTCCTCAACTGATTTGGAAGGTGCATATTCTATTTTTATTTCTTTTAAGTGGTTTCCTGACAATCAGAGCAAGCCTATTTCAGTTTAAGTCCAAATGAATCAATACTTTCTTATTTCTCCTGAATAATGAGAGGAATTTCAAACATGTTACTGTCCTCCATCCGTGCCTATTTACATACGCTTTCCCACCACATATGCATACATCTGAAAAGAGACTTCTCCATTAAATAGAAGCTTCGAAACAACACCAGGAAAATCATCTAGATTCTATTCGTCTCATTAAATGAACAGTTTAAAAGTAAAGCAATGAACAAAGAACATCAAATATTACGTAGGAAGGAAAGAAAAGTATTATTAGAAGTATGTTTTATGTTGCTGAAGGTTCTTTCATAAACATATTATTTAAAGTCATTAGCATTCTGTTTTTAATGACCTTATTATCACAGAAGATGTTTTAATGATTTGTACTGATATATTATATGGAGAGTCTTTAAATAACACTGCTAGTTTTTTTGATATGCAGTAGCATTTACACTAAGGAACAACTTTCTTATAGCTGTTTAGGAAAGACTTCTGTTTCCTGACAGGCTTCCTTTTCATTGAAGAATACCCAAGACAGCAAGTTTTTTTTTTTTCTTTTCTTTTTTAACATTTTTTATTTTATTTTTTAAGAGGAAGAGAGAGACAGAGCATAAGTGAGGGAGGGGCAGAGAGAGAGGGAGACACAGAATCCAAAGCAGACTCCAGGCTCTGAGCCATCAGTACAGAACCCCATGCGGGGCTCGAACCTATCAAAGAGAGATCACAACCTGAGCCGAAGTTGGGCACTCAGAGCCTGGAGCCACCCAGGGGCCTCACAAGTTTTCTTTTACAAGCAGTGTGCGTTTTCCACCTCCCAGTAGGTTTTACTTTTTGTTTATTACTACAGAAAATGTTTTCTAAGAATTTTATTCTTCTCGTGGTTTCCATTTGATAAGCAAGCAAGCAAGATGTCTTTATTTTTAGACTAAAAATCCCCTATGAAGATATAAAACTTTCAGACATTGAAAAAAAGATTGTGTCTTTCATTAGGCTACAACTTAAAAATAATCATCCTCTGTTAGTGAGCCAATTGCAAAATTTGAACCTTTGGCTTTTTGTTTATGTTGAGTTAAATCAAATGAAGTTGCTCAAAATCAGTAATTAAACTAATAAGTATAAAAATACTGTTAATGATTTACAAAAACTTAGAAGTTATCAGTGAATTTGCTTTATTTGCCCAGTCTCTGTTTTACAAATTTCCCTCAGTCTTTTTAATAAAGGAAAGGAAAGAAATCCAAGTATTTTTCAGTCATTAACCCACATAATAGTACCCTAAAATCATTTAACTCTGAGTTGTGGAACTTTGATCCCATTGATTCCGTCTGCGTGAGGAATGTCGTGTTCCATGCTGTGAACAGAAGTTGCCTTTAGCCACATGAGAACAATTAGGAGAAAGTCAAAGTTTGAACCTAACACAGCTAATGCACAATGGCCGGGATAATGGTCTTTACCTACATTGAGGAAGGCAGCAAATAAGCTCCAGACATTTAAATGATGCGTCAGAATTCAAAACAAAAACAAACACAAACACCCAAAATGAAGAAAAATAAATGTTTTCAACTGGTGATCCACTGGAGGGCTTCTATAATTAGGCTGAAGATATTTCCAGTCACATATTGCAAATGAAATGTTTTAAGCAAAGTCAAAAAAAAAAAACTTTAAAAAGCAACCCTACACACAGAGTAGTTTTTCTAAGGAACAGACGTAACTTGGAAAGATACCAACGTGGTCATCCTAGATGACAAATCTTCACGTGGCATCAATAGAGTGCCATTTGGCTAGTCAGGCCCGGGTGAAGAATATCCGGACGTTCTATGTTGAGCCATGAAGGATGCTCCATTAAGTCATTTAAACCAAACTTCCGACCAAGTGATCTCCAGAATCTCAATGTAACTATATCTTTTAGAGATTTAAGGGAAACCTCTGGCAAAGCAAAAACTGCTTCTGCTAGGGGACCTATTAGTATTCTCTGCAGTGCCACTCAAACTCACTGCCTGTTCCTAGAAGCACATGAAAGAAACTCAGATCCAAGTATACTGCATTCCCCTCACCAAAGCCACCTTGGAGAGAACTTGCCCTGAGATCCAGAGACATGGATTCTATTAAGAGCTCAGCCACAGAGTTACTTTGATTGAGTCATTTAACCTTTGTGCTCATCTAAGTGCCACTCCTGGCCTGTGTGGCAGGGACATTTTGAGAAGTCCATGCCTATGACCCCTTCTCTGTGTGTTGCTATTAGAGAGACATGGTCAGGACACAGCTGAGTAGAGGGCTAAGAAATGAATGAAGAAAACAGAAAAAAATGATGCTCGTTTTTCTTTTAAAGTAAATAACAAAGAATCTGTACCTTTGATTTTCATGATACTAAGAATGTGCAATTTGACGGTTTTATTTCATATCAATGTTGTTTTACGTGAACCAATTTAGTGTCACATATCTTGTTTTTCAAAGTTACCTGATGACAATCAGAATAATTTCACTTAATCTGAGAGATGTTAAAATTAAAATCGGTTAGCAAAAGCACCTTCCCATTCATGTTTGTGCCAAATATTGTCTAGTTCAGTTTCTTACGGAATGACTGAAATGAAGAGAACAGCCTTTTTGCCTGTGATCTTTCTGTGAATAATAGTAGAGAAACGGCTATGAAAATGTCATCTATTAAAATGTAAATAATTTTCTCTGTGTAATTGTAATATATATTAATTGCAGAAAATCTAAAAAACACACGAAGTATAAAATAAAAATTGCCCGTATTCTCAGCACCCAGAGCAACCAAGTGCCACCATTTTCATATCTGTGTGTATTCTTCTTTAAAAAACATAAAATTGGGATAATTCAATCTAAACAGATCTAAATCTTATTTAAGCACCTTATATTTATACAATTACTTTTTGAACATAATATTCCATCTTATTGGTACACTAACCTTTATTTAACCAGTGGTCCAATGAAGGACAGTCAGATTAATTTTTTTTCATTACTATTTTTAAGGTAACATAGACATCTTCATGTTTTTATACTTTGAATAATTGGGAAAATTAGGTAACGGTATGAATATTGTTAAGCTGTTATTTCATATAATCACATTCTTTCAATAGTCCGTACCAATTTACTGATTTACCTGCAGTATACAGAAACCCCTGTTTTACCCTAGCCTCGCTGACACATTGCTAATGTAACAAGGTTGGAGACATTGCTGATGTCTTCTTGGTAAAATCATAAAACAGACTCCAACCAGATGTTGACATAACACCTGACTATTAACAGCAGTTAAACAAATTGAAGAAGCGTCTTTAAACTCAATCCTGAAAGCTCTTCCTCAACATTTGAAACGCTTTAGGCAACAGAAGAAGAAAGAATGCATTAATTTGAACCTAGGGGTCCATATGCTGTCTACAAATCAGACCCATTAGCTTTACTTCCCTTCGGGTTTGGCTATCATGTGGAAACCATCTTCGCCGCCAAGGAGAGATAAAAGTGTACATTAAAAATACATTGCGCCTTATCTCACGGAAGCAGGTGAAGACGCTTTCACTCTTTAAGCAGACTGACTCTACCTTTTTGTGGCATGTGTTTCACGAGAACTCCACAGAAACGCTAGCAGCACGCAGTCGGAGTGCGCTGGCTCAGAAGCGGTGTCTGCCATCTGCTTGGGCTAAATGGAACTGCCCAGCCTTTGCCTCCCTGCCCTTGAAACTCGACTATTGGAATTTAATTACATGATTGTATGATTAAATCAGAGAGATTGAAAGGTTAAAGCTAACGTCCCTAGAGGTGAAGCAGGCCCCAGGCTTCTGAAACAGCTGGTCTGGGGGAGAGGGCCCGCCTCGCATGTCAGAGAAGGGAAGGTAATGAGTTTTTCTGGGGGTGACACTGATTTTGTTTTATTAGATGTGGTGATGATTGGGAAAGGGTTTTAAGTTCTCAGGTCCAGAAAATGAATTTGAAAGCTGCTTTTTTTTTTTTTCTTAAGTCAAAGTACTCAAGAATTTTTTCCCCCCTTTTATTTAGCTCTTCGAATCCTTTTGCTCTTTAGAGTAATTTTGAGAGTCTGGAACATATTGTCTGAAAGTTAAGGATGGCAAGAGAGTATCTGGAACTTATTTTCAATAGATGTGTTGTCTTAATCTTTCCTCCAGCAACTCAATGTTGCTCTGGTGTCAGCATCAAGATATTTTGTGATGGACATTGACCTTGTGAGTGGAATTCAGAGTCCTTTTAGAAGACCCATCAGAAATTAGCCAATGAGAGGAGATATTCATTTCTGAACAATCACCTGAATTTTATAACATACTGTGGCACAGAGCATAGCAGGAAGTGATGGAGCCCAGACTCAGGATAATAGGATTTATACTGGGAAGCAGAACCTGGCTCCATCACTTCCTGGTATTGGAAAATTACTTAACCTGTACTTGACTCAATTTTCTCATCTGGGAAATGGACTAAAAATGGCATCTACCTCATTGAATTACTAATCAGGTGAAACTGGCTAGTTACTGCCAGGTACCTAGAATGGGGCCATTGTAAAGTGAGTTCTTACTGTTGCTAGATCAAATGAGGGGCATTTGTGGTTTGTCTTTCATTTGATTGTTCACATACTTGCAAAGTTTTCCTTTCAGAGCTGTCTAATGTGCTACTTCTACATTTCTTTGATAAATTCTCCTATGCATGCAGAGTGTGCCATAAGAATTATCACATAGGTTGATGACAGTATCATATGACCCGATGGCTGCAACTGTAGAATTTTTGGCATGGTTTGGTGATGAAAATTATTTTGGCCAGGAGAAGAGTAATAAAAATGGAGGCACTGTTACTCAGAGGACATTCAAATCCTCAATGGCAAAGCCCATCTCTCACCCTACCTTCTACTCCCCTTAATTTAGCTTCTTTGCACCCTGTCATCTTGAAGCATTCCACACTTGTTATATTGGTTTATGAAAAGTTTATTCATAAAGGATAAGAAAATGTGCTGCTTTCACCTGGGAAGCAGTGTTATTATCAAATCAGCAGTTACTTGCAGAGATCTACAAGAGAAACAATGTCTGCCATGCAAATCAGCTCTTACTAGTGACTGCAGAGATCAAAGGAAGGATAGACTTCAAATGCAGAATGACACAGTCATGATAGGCCTGGGTAAAAATTTTCCACTAGTGCGTATGGTGAATATTGGAAACTGTATTCCTTTGTCCTTTAGGTTTTGTTCCTACAATTATAATAAGACTTGTCTGCATTTCCACACCTGGAAAGGAATGTCACCTGGTTAGTACTCAGCTCTCTGCAATCTCAAAGCCCTTATTCTTGACCAGGATGCCGTATTGCACTGTGCAGAGCAATGCAAGTGCCAAGATAATGATTACTCAATATTTATGGAAGTTTCTATGGACTGGGATCTTCGAAAGAAATTTAAAGTGCATCCTCACATCAAAAACACCATGATAATCAGCTCTACTTCACAGATGAAGAAACTAAAGTTTTGGCATCGAATGGGCCAAATTTACATTCAGGTCCTGTAAGTGAAAGCCCATTCTTTTCTTAATTGTATCGTATTAAAATAGAAATTTAGTCTAGAGTTTGAAAAGGAAACAAATAGCTACATATGTGAAACATTAGGAAGCAATAAAAAATGATGAAAAGAGTTTATGTATAAGAATCTGGAAACCCAAGTTCATGGCTCTGATCTGCCACAACTCTCTGTATCAACTTAGATAAACCAGTTAAACATTCTATACAATGAGAGAATTTGATGGATTACTACTGATCATCCTTCCAGATGACCATTTTGAATAAAAGTATTCAATTATTGCTATAGACCATAAAAATAAAGGCGATTAAAAGGAGAGAGACCTCTTTCTGAAAAGTATGGACTATATCTGATATTTCCAATTTATTAGTTTTCTTACACTTTTTTCTTTCCTTATTTTAATGTTTGTTTATTTTTGAGACTGAGTGAGACACAGAGTGTGAGCAGGGGAGGGGCTGAGAGAGGAGACACAGAATTCAAAGCAGGCTCCAGGCCCTGAGTTGTCAGCACAGAGTCCGAAGCGGGGTTCAAACCTACCACCAGAGAGATCATGACCTGAGCTGAAGTTGGATACCCAATGGACTGAGCTATCCAGGTGCCCCTAGTTTTCTTTCACTTTTCAACTCATTTTTGCAAAAGGTTTCTTTTACTCCAAACATAGAACTACTTTGACAATGGTATCCAATGATTTTCCATTTCTTATTTTTAATTGTTTTAACTATTATTATATCAGTTAAAGGATCTTTATGTGCCATGAAATGTGATTCATTGAGATTCTGATGAAAGCTATAAGATTTTTCACTGAAAAGTATGCTAATGCATAAAAACACATTTTTACATGTAGTCGCAGGTGAGTCACAGTGCCAAATACTGCATTGAGTTCAAGAAGAGGGAGTCTAGGGAAAGTCCTGTGAATTTGTCAAAGACTTTGTAAATTTCAATGTTAAAGGTTGAACAAAACTCAGAAATGATTGTAGAGGGAAGAATTTGAACTAATGAATGCATTGGAAGTTTGTGGAATTTCTTTTTGAAAAAAGAAACAGTGTTAATCCTGGAAGCATTAGAAATGATCTTATTTAAAGTTTTTCTTTTATAAATCAGGCAAATTATCTATCAGAAAGGAAAACAAACTTTGACATTATAAAATAACTTGACTAGATTATTTGCCCCATTTCCCCACTCCCAACCTAAGCCAAGGGCAAAGGAAGTTATCAACATCTGAGATATGTTACAAATGATTTCTTTTTAAGTATGTATGTGGGATTTCCATTTCTTTCCATTTTCGTTTCCCAAAGAGAAAGATCTTACAATCTGTTTTGGCTTGAATGTCATGCTACTTCTATCCATGAGTTTGTAGGGGTAATGGAGAACAGAACTAAGTGGCATCTTGCTGTGCACATAGGAGAAAGAAAAGACAAGATAATTAGATAAGCAAAGTGATAAATAGCTTGGGTGACAAACACATGCTGACTACTGCTCTTTTCTCCGGATTTGAATCAGAGGTGACATCCCCTGTTACTTCCTTTTACCATTTTTCTACCAGTGCCAAGGATGGGCGGTATCAAGTGAACCCATATGAATGTTGCTTTAGCCCCTGAATGAATGACTTTGAGCAAGTTGTTTAATGACTCCAAACCACATTTTCTCATCATTTGCAAGTTTGTTGATAGGCTAAAAAATTTTTTGAAGACCATAGTGTAATTTTTAGCACATAATAGATATTCAACAATGATGATTTTCAAGAAGATTGTGTATAAAAATAGTGCCTTTAGGAAAATCTCTGCTGGTGGTATAGTACTTGTTCAAAGCAAAAACAAACAAAAAAAGTAAAGGATAATAGTTATACAAAATCATAATGAGCATTCTGTGTTCTATTTTGGAAAAAATGGGGGGAAATATATTCTCTAGGTGTTCTCCACCAGTGGTATATAAGAAACTCATGTATACGTGATTGTGTATATATGTATATATAGCCTCTTTTATATATATGTAGATCTATCTAATCTATATCTCCCTATATCTCCATATCTATCTATCTATCTATCTATCAATCTATCTATCCATCTACCTAGAGATTTATTGTAAGGTATTGGCTTCCATGGTTATGAAAGCTCAAAAATCCCAAGATCTGCTGTTAGCAAGCTGGAAATCCAAGAGATCCAATGGTGTAGATCCAGTCCAAGTCAAAAGACCTGAGAACCAGGGGAGCTGATGGTGTAAGTTCCAGTTGAAATGCCAGCAGATTTGAAGCCCAGCAAGAGCCAGCGTTTCAGCTCAAGTCTGAAGGCAGAAAACAATCAATGCCCCAGCCCAAGAGTAAGGCAAGAGGGGCTCAGTATTTTGGTTTTATTGAGATCTTCAATTGATTGAATGAGGTCTACACACATTCAGGCGGATTACCTACTTTACCCAGTTAATCTCTTCCAGAAACACCTCATAGATAAATTCAGAGCCAAATGTTTTGGCATCCTGTGGCTCAGTCAAGTTGACATGTTAAATTAATCATCACACCATAGAATTGTAGATGCTCAGAATTTGACAAATATGGAATCTGCCTGACTCTGTATGAATTGGATGTTCCTTATGACTTCTTTTTCATAATAAGAAGACTGCTACAAGGAGAGACAGAGCACACTGGTAAAGACTACAGTCCCAAAATCTGGGCAAACCATAATAGGTATGACTTATTCTTGAGTGTGAAGTAGGACACCACCTACTGAGCTCTGCTGTCCCTAAATCTGACCAGTAGAGTCAATAAGGGTCAAATTTACTTGTCCGACCCATTGGAGTTATAACAGTAAACACTCATCTTGAAACTTTGCTTTGCCTTTCTTGAATAGGGACATAAGGTCAAATCCCATAGACAAAATGGAATTTGATCATGAGAGATGCAATGTCCCGGGCAAGAAGTCTATCATAATGACTATAAGGTCTCACCTACAGTCACCTGAAAATTCGCCAATATCATCCTTAAGTTTAATTATCCATATCCCTTTACCTTGCTTATGATCCATCTTTGGTTCCAACAGGCCTTAAAAGGGGTGTGTCACCATTCTGAAATTTGGCCACTCTTGAAAAAAGTGATACCTTGGTTTCCATGAACCAGTCAATTCTTAGTATACTTTTTGAGCATGACAGGAAACACATGTCAACACCTAACACAAAAATTTGTCTTGGTTAAATTTGAAAGACTAGCCACTGGACATTCAATCTCACAGAATCTACTTAGTGTGCTTATCAAATTATAATAAATTTTATTTAAGAAGAGTTTTGAATGCAGTTAAATGAACACCTTTGACACAAAATGTTTTGTAGTCTATTTTCTGTCACCATTAATACCCAGTAAACTCTCTGCCTCTCTTTTCCTTATAGAGCCTTCACTTCAACATGTAAAGATTTTCTTTGTTTTCTTTCTTTTCTTGGCAAGCAGAAGAGTTGTCATATCCAGGGTACCAAGGCTTCAGCTCTGGTTTGTCATCTGGTGATACTATCACATTTAATTTTTAAAAGAGAAAATTGTACTGGTGCCCACAGGCCATAGAAATGTCAAAACTACTAAAGAGTTTGATCCTCCCAATGGGTTGGGAAAGCTCTCTGAAAATCCTGTGGATGTAACAAAAGAGCAGAGAAAGACAGAAGAGAAAGAGAAAGAAAAAAAAGTAAAGCAGTATTTATTTCCCCTAAACTGATGTAGCAATCAACTTTGCAATTACCAAGATCCATTTCACTGGACTTTATAACTGGAAATGAAATGAGTGAGAAATGAGAATCTCTAATGAAGGATCAGGTCCCCACCCATTGCGTTATCATCACATTCCACCAATTCCAACATTCACTTGCCAGCTTTGTAATTTGCAGCTTATTTTCTCATACCTCGCCAAGCGATTCGCATTCATGGGCGTTATTGCCGTTTAACACGCAGACAAGTAGAAATATGGTTTCAGATCTGATGGGCTCGGCATTTTTTTTTTGTCTAGTTGAGTTTGTTTTGCTGCCTCAAACAAATGTCTCTGGAGCTCTGTTTAATTTAGCATGTCAAACTGCTTCCTTCGAAGGCGATTTGGAAATGCTTTATATATACGATAGACACAAAAAGCCAGAAAAAATGGAGTGGGGAGTGATGCTTAAATGAGCAACCATGAAAACCCGAGCAGGGCTGCCTATCAGCGTGAATGTGATTTCCATTTCTATTAGATGAACACTATGCGCTCAGGAATTGAAACTGAAGAGAGGGGGCACAAGGCATTTCACAACTATAAGCTATAAAGAAGACATTTCTTATGCAGCAATTTCTCTGGCTCTTTTTCTTTTAATTTTTTAATTGTCTTTAACTATAACCTCTTAGTGGCAAATCAGTATTTATCTAGGGACCCAAATAGACATTTTCCAGAGGTCTCTAAGCTCCTAGGGATTCCATTGTTTATATATTCTTGATACTAGATCCATATCAGATGTATGATTTGCAATGATATTCTCTCATCCGTGGGCTGCCTTTTCACTCTCATGGTAATGGCCTGTGATGAAAGAATATTTTTAGTTTTGATAATGTCTACTTTATCATTTTTTGCTTTCCTGTTTTTCATACCACTCGATTGGCAGGTCTCCAACAGTGCCCAGTGTTCAGTGCATTCAGATATTTTAAAAATGTTCTTTAAAAATGGAATCAGACTTAGGGCTGCTGGGTGGCTCAGTTGGTTAAGCCTCTGACTTCTGCTCAGGTCATGATCTCATGGTTAGGGGTTTGAGCCCCACATTGGGTTCTCTGCTGTCTTCACTGAGCCCATTTTGGATCCTCTATCTCCCTCTATCTCTGCATTCACCACCAGCTCCCTCCCACCCTGCCATGATCACATATACACATGTGTGCTCTCTCTCTTAAAAATACATAAACATTAAAAAAAAAAACTGGAATAAGCCTGGACTTTCTGAGAAGGAATGATGTTTAATGTTGAAATTACGGAAATATAGGCTGATGATTTCTCACCACTGGTTCCAAAATCTGAAGGGCTATTGAGATGAAAAGTTTTTATAATTCAGTTGTGAGTTAAACCTGTCCTAAATTGTCATGAAGCTAGAATCAGTCTTTTTTTTCATCCCAATTAGTGGGAATATTAGTCCATTTTGTTTTAGAAGTATCAATATGCTTAAGATGCTATCCCAGACTCCAATAATTCTCATAATTGGCATATATACTGAAATATTATTTTTTCCCTGGAATGCCAATAAACTTCATTTTTTAAGGTGGACAATTTGATGATTTAAAATACAAATAAGTCTTGAAATTATTACCACATTCAAGTTAACATATCCATCACCTAACATAGTTTGCTTTATGTGTGTGTGTGAGCGCGTGCACGCGTGTGTTTGTGATGAGAACACTTGAGGTCTTTTCTCCTAGTAAATTTCAGCTGAATTACTTTTTTAAAATCTAAGATATTCTATATTTTGAAGAACTTCTGGAAGGGTTATGAGCCTGCAATGATAATAGTAGCTAACACGGGTGTAATGCCTTTTAGTTTCTAACGAGCTTTCCTGTATTATCGCACTTGAACCTTACCAAAGATTTTTATAGAGTGTGTTAGGCCTATTTTACAAGTAAAAACACTGATGCTCAAAGAGATGAGGTCTGTTAAAGAAAATTAGAGCAGGATAGAAGGTGAAGCAGTGAGGATACATTTTATTTTATTTTTTTCAAAAGCTATTGTAATAAGGAAAAACAGACTGAAGTATTAATGGGTTATATTCTGAATCCAGCATGGACCAGTGGGAATTATAACCAAAGAGTTGAGGCTGGGCATCAATGGATGTGAAATTACTAGGAGGGGATCTTTAGAGTAATGGGAGATTCTGGCTAAGCTGACTTGACAAGATTATTGCTGAAAGCAGGTCTGTGTGAGCAGACACCAAGGGATATAGATAAGGAATTTGGTTAGATATTGAGGATGGTCAGATATTGAAGGCTATTCAGGAGTCTTGCTAAAAGTGGATTCTACAAAGAAGAACATGGGGTCCCAAATTTGAAGCCTAGACAGAAAGAGGGCTTGAAAGGGCCTGGCAAATTTTGGACAAGAATAGAGTCTTTGCCAAATGACTTCTCCAAAAGTGATGAAGTGTCAGAACTGAGAGGTTAGATCTCATGGCTTCTGGCTCCAAATTCCAGGGGACAACATAGTATTTGTTTCTCCAGCACATAGGAGAAGATTTACTAAACAAGTTCACGTCTATGCAAAGTTTAGCCAACACTATGTCTATGTGCTGCTAGAAAAACTCAGGTGATTCATCGAGAGAGTGGGCAAGAGTGAGACAGAGAGAAACAGAGAGAGAGAGAGAAAGTCAGTCTATACCAGACACACTTTCTGGACTTGATAGACAATTGTAATTTTCTATTATTATAGGCCTGGAAACCTGAAGCCAGAGAGTAGTGTGGATAGGGGAAGGGGGAAAAATAAGTTACAGAGAGAGAGGGAGGTAAACCATGAAACTCTTAAGTGCTGAGAACAAACAGGATTGATGGGGGGTGGGGAAGAGGGGAAACATGTTGGGATGAGCACTGGGTGTTGTATGGAAACCAATTTGACAATATATTTTTTTAAAAAGGATAAAATCAAGAAGATAAACAAGATTGTGGATGTAAGCTGCTCTACAAGTCTCTTCCATGGGATAGTTCCTAACAAATATATAGAAGGGGCATATCAGCTAGATGAGATTTTAGGGGTATAGAGAATTTGGGGACCCTTTCCATGACTCTTCTCTGTCAGCTTACATAGGCATTCTAACAGATTTAACTGGTTTTATTCCTTATTCATTAAGGGGATGAAAATCCATACCAAGAGAAACACATGAAAATGTTTCCATAGCTATGCCTTAGTGTGAATAATATTTTTTAGATCCCTCTCTGAAGGCTGAAGGACTCTGAATTTGAGATAGAGAAGGAAAGGGTCATCAAAGAGCCCTGAAATGGTTCTTATAATTTTGGGAGTTCAGCTCTCACACCTTCTAATACGATGTTACTTGTTAACTGTGAGTCTTTGGAGAAGAGTTGTTAGCCTCTTTAAGCTTTAATATTCTTTTTTTCTTTTTCGTTTTCTGTTTTCCTTTCCTAGAGGAAGCAACACATTTAGCCAACCTTTCAATATTTGTAAAGCTCCATCTTTCTGGCAAATAATTTGGAGGCTAAGAACTCACTTTGTACACCTGCCATTTGGGAAGGGGGTGTCATTGGAATGTAGCCATAGTGATCGAATAGTTGCTTAAATAGTTATGAGCTTATTTCTAATGCAGATTCCATTTGGAAGTTGTGAAGAGATTTTTTTTTTAAGTCAGGACACCCGTGATTGTGCTTGACTTCACTCAACCCAACTGAGGTAGGACTTGGCGCTGAGCACTACTCTGAATCACCCCTGCCTCCTCTCCTTTCTACTTCTATGTCTGCTTGAAGCAAAGACTTGGAAAATTTACAACAATCCAGCATTTAGAAGAATATTTTTATTAAAAAAAAGTTTACAATTCTTCCAAGTTACTAATTAGCTTAGATTTCAAATGCATGGATAAGTTGGCAGGGCAAGGGAGGGGTAGAATAAAGCCCGAGTGGGACATTTCTTATTTTGTTTGATTCAAGCAAAACAAGCAGTTCTCCTATGCACATAACCAATCTTTTACGTAAATCCCTTCCTCTGGCACTCAGCTGAGGTGCAGGAGCCTGAAGGTGCTTGTACATAAGGAATGTACACGACATGCACCTGCAGTGGCTCAAGGCAGCCACTTCCCACACAAATCCTAACTTTTTTAAAACAAAATCATCTTTGCTACCATGGTTAGGAGTATCAGTTACCAACTAAAATCCCTTTTTCTTTAATTTTTCTTTTTTTTCCAGGAAATAATTCTGCTGAAACTAATCTTGTCATATTAAGGTAGGTAGGTTAAGTAATGTTTAAAAAATTTCCCAACTTGTATTACTTATAGGGTGTCAAGATAGTAATTCTCATTAGAGGAAAAAAAAACATAATTCTTTTTTTCTTTTCCCTGCTTCTGTGGCTCTTATGATTCTATTATTTGTAGTGGCCTCACCACCCTGATGTAGACTCATTTCTTCTCTCCCTTGGGCTGTTAAAACCAGGACAGGAAGCATTTTGTGACGAGCAGGATAGATTTCCAGAACTCCCTAGTGCTTCTAAATCTCCTGTTTTGGCTGGGGGAAATTGTCCTGCACAATTTGTAATATCAGACAGCAGTGTAAGGAGAGGCAAAATGTCAGGGCTGGAGAAGCAGAATGATGAGGGATAAATGTGATTGCCTAAAGCAGGGCTGAAGATGATCTCATTAATCTTTCATTTTATGGGCACTGGTACCTAAGACAGCAGGGACATGAATAGAAGAGGTGTGCTCTGACCACCTCATGGGACAAAACCTTCCCATGCTGGAATGTTACATGGCCCTGCTAATGCCAACATATAAAGGATTCTGATGTTCCTTCTGACGTTCCTGGTGCTGCCTCAAGGATCTCATTAGCAGAATATAGATGAATGTTCCTTGAATCTCTGTGGAAAACATTCACAGTTTGTGGGCTGTTGAAGAACATTGGAGTTTTTGTTTCTGAAAGAAATCAACTTTTTCTTAGATCATGGCGATTAAGAATAACTCATGGTAGGAGCACTGGGGTGGCTCAGTTGGTTAAGTTGTCAAGTCTTGATTTTGGCTCAGGTCATGATCTCGCAGTTTATGAGATTGAGCCCTGGTCAGGCTCTGTGCTGACAGTGTGGAGCCTGCTTGGAATACTCTCTCTCTCTGCCCCTTCTGGGCTCTCTCTTTCTCTCTCAAAATAAGTAAATAAAACTAAAAAACAATGTTCTAAGAATAACTCATGGGAGCATGGTAATTACTATTATTATTGTTGCTGATTAAATCTGGACCCCAATGATTCAATGCCATAATTGCTATCTGAGTAAACAATTTCCCATGAAATCATGTTAAGTCACAGTCAAATCTTCATCATTTCACTTATCTCATGTGACTGGTTCTGAATAGCCCATCCTAATCCTGGATTTACAAGTCAAATTGTTTATTTATGCATTTATTGAAATAGCATGGCGGACAAAGTGTTGTAGTGAAGTGATCAGTGTCTCAATGTGGAAGTCCACTGCACAGAAAATTACAGTAAAATATGATAGTTCCTATCCCAGAAGCAACAATGGAGCCATGAGGGAATGTGTGCTCATGTCTGCCAGGGAAGTGAAGAAAGTCTTCTTGGAGGAGGTACTGTTGGCATTGATTCTTGTAAAAGTAGGAGTTTGCCAAATGTGTAATTCAGGGGTAACTTTTCCAAGGAGAGGAAACATCATACAGATGCTTCTTACAAATTATACATACAAACTGAGTATTCTGATAGATAGACTATTTCATCTATCTATGCCTGGCTGGCTCAGTAGGTAGAGCATGCAACTCTTGATCTCAGGTTTGTGAGTTTAAGTCCCATGTTGGGTGTAGAGATGACTTAAAAATACAAAAGCTTAAGTGTACTAACATGTAAATAGCTCACTTTCATAAAAATAATTTAAAAACTGTGTTCCGTCATAACTGAAGATATGTAAGTTCTTTCACATATTGTGCCTTCAAGTGCATAAATGACCCAACAATCAAATTCTCTACCATGAGAATTATATGATTAGTCATTAAGAATATTATCTGAGAATATCTTGTGTCCCACATTCTAATATATAATTGACCTCTTTGCATGTCTCTAATGCATGGAAAACATCTCTTCATAACAATAATTCTGGTAAAATATAAAATTATGAAGTGATTTCTGACATATTGGGAAAATATGAATTATGCCATGTATTTAGTGTTGTGGACCTTCAAATATATTTTCCATGTGTTTTTAAAGAAAGGTTTTAGGTTTTGATATTATTTGTGTACTACCAAACAACAAAGACTATGTCTTCCCAAGCTTGACTTTTCCTGTGCGCTCTGTAGAATAATTTTTCTGAGTATACACCTGTCAAATTATATTAGTGCTATATTCCTGTTTAGTAGAATAGCTGAACTACACAAATTCTTTTCTATCTCTGTTAGGTAATTTAGTTTCATGTGATTAGTTGTGACCACTAATTGTTTCACAAACTTTCTCAACTTTCATTTAAAAATAATGTCAAATTTTCAAAA
The DNA here is from genome assembly GCF_006229205.1 of Suricata suricatta. Taxonomy (NCBI): domain Eukaryota; kingdom Metazoa; phylum Chordata; class Mammalia; order Carnivora; family Herpestidae; genus Suricata; species Suricata suricatta. The sequence continues at coordinate 16,683,364 of NC_043708.1, read as the reverse complement.
GGGGCACCAATAGTACAAATAATTCACAGATGCCATCTATCCAGCTTTCAAAAATGGTAACATTTTTAAGTAACTGCAGTTTTATAATAACTCAAAGTAGGAAATTAACAATGACATAGTACTATCCAGTAATCAGTAGAACTGCACAAAGTTTACCAATTGTCCAATGAATGTGTTCTTTTCTGTCTCAATATTGAGTCCATAATCCCACATTGCAATCCATCATGTCTCCTTAATCTCCTCCAAATTGGGATGGTCCTTTGTCTTTCATGACTTTATCATTTTGAAGAGGATTGGACATTTGCTTTGTAGAATGTATCTCATTTTGGGCTTGTATGATGTTTCCTCATGATCAAATTCAAGTTTGTATTTTTGGTAAAGGATCAAAAATGCATTATGTCTTTTTGGCTGCAACATATCAGGAAGTACATCTTGCTGATATGTCTCATTACTAGTTTTTGTTCATTTTAATCACTTTGGGATGCTTGCCTGGGTTGCTCATTCAGTTAAGTGACCCTCTTTTGGTTTTGGCTCAGGTCATGATCTCATGGTTCATGGGTTCAAGCCCTGCATGGAGTTCTATGCTGACAGTGTAGAGCCTGCTTGGAATTGTCTCTCTCTCCTTAACTTTCTGCCTCTCTCTCTCAAAATAAATAAATAAAAATTTAAAACATTAATCACCTTGAAGTTTGGCTACAAGGGACCAAATTTGAGATCACTCTTTTTTTATTGAAATTAGACCAACTTCAGTTCCCAATTTCACATTCAAACTTTAATTTTGGAAACAGTTGTTGTTGAGATAAGGGTGTATTAGTTTTAGTTGGAAACAAGATTGTTATTGTCTTTTGAATTCCATAATTTAGTCTCTGGAAACCAAAACATCGGTCTAAAGTTTTTGTGTAACTTAAAGGAATCAGTATATGCAAGTTTGGTCTCTCTCATTAGTCTCCTTCCCTATCTCGGCCAAAACCCACAAAGATAACAGGACTCTGCTATCCACTGTCTATTCTTTCATAGAAATGGAGCAAAATGTATCACATATCCCTGCCAAAAAACTTTTACTTATACTTGCAATCCATTTTCAATCCTTTAGTATAATAGTCAACTAGATATCTTTTTTTCTTAGGGAATGATTCGCTGACCTCCCTTCCCTTTTATCATTAAAGGATATTATAAGGTCAGTGTACATAAGTAAAAATAAGACCAACAGCCCAGTTCTTAGTGGCAGGAAATCAGGAGAGATAAAAATTTTAAAAAAGTACCAGAGTCACAGGAAAAATACCAAGAGATTTTAACTGTATATGTCTTTGTGTGAGAAAGATTAGTGAAACAAGATTCATCCCTCTCCAGATCAGAAATCTACTTGGAAATGGGAACAAAGGCCAATATCATGCAAATGAAAGAGCCAAATGTGGAAGAAAGGCCAACAGGATGCAAATGTTAAAGAGATATATATGGAAATGCATACGAAATTAAACTCTCCAGGTCCATCATCATATAAAAGTTGTGCTACCAAGATTGCTAGCAGGTTCGTATCCTGCTTAAGTGAACCTAAACAGAATTAATGAGATTATTTTAGTAAGACTATCTGACCTGTCTATCCATCTAATCACTAAAAGCAAATAATGGTCTTGCTATGTGATGATGCAAGCACTGTGTATTATCAAGTCAGTAAGTATTAAACATGCTTGGTCTTCATTTGAGGTTCAGTGTGTTCATAGACTCAAACAGGACTTATCCCTGATGAAACATAATAAATATGCAATTTGGAACATGAAAGCACAACTATTTATAGTTCCTTTATCTTGGAAAAGCCTATGAAATCGGAAGAGAATGATCTCTTTTTTAGTAGCTCTAGGATTCAGATAATTTAGGTGGGAGCCTTCGCCTCACCACTACTGTAGAGAACAGAGCTGGTCACTCATTTCCAACATCTGGTCCCGGTGGAGAAGCAGTTGATATCCTTACATTCCTCAGCATGCAGATCGCTGGGTGACAGAATGACAGTGTTTGAGTCCAAATGCTCTAGATTATCTAGAGATCTCAGCTGTTTTCAGTGTTCTTTTTTAAGCTCAATCAATCTTAGCTTTTTACATCAACATCAGCAGCAAATGTTCACTTGACAAAAGACATTCATAACTACTCTATAGTCCATCTTTCTTGACAACACCATTCAATTATTAACCTGTCTTTTCTGAAAATGATGCCATAGAATTAAATTCATGAGCTGCTTTTCCTGCTGCATTTTTTTTGTTCTGAAATAACAAAACAACCTCTGTAGTTATTTAATACTTCCAAAAAGGAGAACATTTCTTAGCTACTTCATGATTAACTATTGGAATGTGTAAGCCTAGGAATTTAGCAGGTCTGCAAAACCTGAACACCTTCTAAATCTGACTTCCATTTGAAAAATTAGAGGACCATTTAAATGTTGCTTAAGAGATCAAACTGAATACCAAGGAGAAGTAAATAGATCCAATGAAAGGAAATTCTGTGGCTGGCTGCTTGGGTTTGTTCTGTGTAAAACACACCTTTTTTATTTAAATTAGACAAATGGCAGGGTTTCCTGCCTAATGAGACTGCTTGGACTGTGGTTTGGAAGTGTCACCTCCATTCTTTATCAGATAATCATAATTAGGCTGAATAACCAACCAGGGAAGTGGGAAGCAAGTCAAAAAGTATACTGAATGGAAACCAAAAAGACCTCCAACAAGCAGACCACCAGGAGGCAATCAGAAGGAAACATCTACAGAGCAAACACAGCCCTGGAAAAGTTGCTGGGCACCAATGATGTGACTGTTGAATTATGGTTCATAGCAAGCTAGAATCTTGATCTTCCAGATTGCCTCCCCAGTTATTTTTTTAATTGGGTCCACTCTCTCAATACAGCCCCCAAATACTTATGCGTTTCTTTCTCTTTTACTGTGCATCAAAACAGTCCATAATAAATTTAAATTGCCTTAGTCCTTATACTTGCTTGTGGTGTTTTTCTGCTCCCATTTTAGAAGTCTTTCAACAACAATGGAATTTTTCTGCCCTGAATACATATATAGAAATCTTCTGAATCCCTAAATGTACCTTTTTGGATGCATTGTAGAATCCGTATCAGCCAGTAATAATTGCTATAAGGCCCATGTAAAATTTAGTTTTTACAGAGTTTCAAGATGGCTAAATGTCTTTTTCTTACAGGAAGATTCCTGAGGGAAATTTCTAGGCCAAACCAAGACCAAGACCTGAACTTCTATTAAATACAAAAGTTATGGTAGTTACCATAGGAATAGATGAGGTCAAAGCCAGGTTATTTTTCAAAATGGTGGAAAGACAGAAATAAGAGAATCATGTAATTAATTTGAAGGAAGCATAGAGTAGATTTTAGAAGCCTGGTGGTTCAAGAAAATGGAAAGTAACAAATAGATTCCAGATTAGTGACTATCAGACATTGGAATGATAACACGTATATATTACTAGACCTCATTCTCCATGAATCCTGATTCAGTAAGTCAAAGGTGGGGCATAAAAGGCTGCACTTTTTAGGTGTACAGATGATTCCGATTCACTTTCTCATCATCAAGAACACTTTTGAGGAACCCTGTTTGAACTGATTAAACTCTTTTTGTCCAAGGCACATAAACTCATCTCAAATTTATTTAAGCAAAATCTTTTGCCTCAAATTTATTTAAGCAAAAGAAGTAGGAATGTATTGATTCAAGTGGTCGAAATGTTCAAGAGCAGATCTTTAAGGTTAAGATGAAGGTGGGCCCAGGTGCTGAAAGGAAATCATCTGGAAACTTTTTGTGTGTTCTGGCTTTGCTTTTATACTTGCTGGCTTCATTTTCAGGGAGGCTTTGACTGGGAATGGTATTAATGTGGTACTAACAAATTTGGCTTCAATATCCTAGCTTAGCAAACCTATTAGAAAGAAGACTTCTATTTAAATTAGTTTAACAAATTTACTTTGGTTTAATTATATTGAATTAATTTATTGAATTAATTAAATTAATCTATGGACTTAATGTGGTCTACTGAAATAAGTACAGTGGACAGGAGAATGGAACATGCTAATTAACTACCTTTGTCTTCTCTCTTGGGTTTTGGGATGGGGTTTTAACACACAAACCAAATGGATTAAACATGAGTGAGGGTTAGAATGAGAGATTGGATTCCCAAAAGGAAACCTAGATCTTACTCTCAGAAGAGTAAATGAATGCCGAGAAAGAATAAACCACATTACGTCCACTACACATGCATTCAGATAAAACAAACAGACCTCAGAAACTGAATTCAGTGAATCTGGGTAATGATCAGTAACTTAGTGAAGAAAGTTAGTTTGCTTCTAGTCTTTTATTCTAGAGTCAGGAGGTGTTTTCTTTAGACAGAATGTGTACTCTTTACTTTGAAGAAACACAAGTGTCTAGGAGTATGTTCAGCAAATAATGGAAAAGCTGAATTAATAGAAAGAGCAAAGTTCTTTGAGGGATTTTGATGGATGAGTGTAGAACTCTGAATGCAAAGCCTTCAGTAACTGACTATGAAAGAACTTACTTATAGAAAATGATCCCTTAAGCTAATTTACCTCTAACCAGAAACTCTGAGAAAGTTCAAAGGTTTATTATTGTGTGTTGGTTCCAAAACAGATTTAACATCAATATAGTGTTCAGGACAATTAGGAGAAGATATATCTATTATGTTTGATAAATAGAAAAGACCATAATGATCTATGGTCAAAAAGTCATATGTTGATGTGAAAGATAATACGTACATTGTTGGTTTGTTTAGTAGCTGTCAATTTAAGGTCATTGACATTCAGCACCTGTAGCATGGTGTTAAACTATATATATACATATATATAGTTTATAGTATATATATATACATATATATACATATATATACACACACACACATATATATAGTTTATAGTATATATATATACACACATAATACATATAAACATTTATAAGCATATAAACTATATATATATAATTTTAAAAATTTCAGTAAAATTAGTATAACTTAAAATTTACCATTTTAAGCATTTTAAGTGTACGGTTTAGTGGCATCAAGTACATGCACATTGTTGTACAACTATTATCACTATCTACAAAGCTTTTTCATCATCACAAACTATAATTCTGTGTCCACCAACAATAACTCATTTTAAATTTTTTTAAATATTTATTTATTTTTGAGAGAGACAGAGAGACAGAGAGACAGAGAGTCAGAGTGTGAGTCAGGGAGGGTCAGAGAGAGAGGGAGACCCAGAATCCAAGGCTGGCTCCATGCTCTGAGCTGTCAGCATGGGGCTAGAACTCATGAACTGTGAAATCATGACCTGAGCTAAAGTCAGATGCCCAACTGACTGAGCCACCTAGGCTCCCCTCCACCAACAATAACAATTTATTCCTCCCTGGTAGCCATTTGTAACCACTGCTCTGTCTCTAAATTTCTGTCTCTAAAAAGTTAACTACTTAGATACTGCAGCTAAGTTGAATCATATAATATTTTCTTTTAATATTTTTTAATTTAAAAATATTTATTTTATTTATTTTGAGAGAGAGGAGAAAGAGAGAGGTCACACATCAGGGCAGCAGCAGAGAGAAAGGGAGATACAGAATCTGAAGCAGGTTCCAGGCTCCAAGTTGTCAGCACAGAGCCCCATGTGGGGCTTGAACTCATGAACAGTGAGATTATGACCTGAAGTTAGACACTTAATCGACTGAGCCACTCACACACCCCAGTATTTGTCTTTTTGTGGCTGACTTATTTCACTTAGCATAATGTCTTCAAGGTTCAGCCAAGTATAGGAAAAAAAAAAGACACAGAGAAGATTATCATGGCCCCACACACAAGGATGACATGCAAATTTGTGAAGCATTCCTTTATTTATTTATTTATTTATTTATTATTTTTTATTTTTTAATTTATTTTTGAGAGAGAGAGAGAGAGAGAGAGCGATAGCATAAGAGAATAAGTGGGGACTGGGAAAGAATCCCAAGCAGGTTCTGTGCCTGACGTGGGGCTCAAACTCATGTACCATGATCATGATGTCAGTCAGTTAGATGCTCAACCGACTGTGCTTTTAGTATTCCATTATTTCAAAACAAAATGAAACGAAAAACAAGTGAGATCAGTGTAGGTGGAAAGCCCAACTATGCTGTGTTTTACATTGTTGCTCCAGTGTTTTTCATCGTGTGTGATGCCTATAGTATTGAAATAAGTGTAGGTGGCATCTGGACAAACGTACTATTTTCAAGTTTATATACACTTTTGTGTATTGTGAAAACATGTGGCCAATGCATGAAACAGGAGACAACTTTAGATAAGGTCAGTCAACCTTGCTACAAAAAAAAAAAGTGAGTCTGAAATATAAAAATTTTTTAAAAAGTAGTAAGTGGATATGGCAAAAACTGTAAAATCTGAAGGTAAGAACTGAAATTTTGGTAATATATCATGTTTTTAGGAAGAAATAGTGGAAAATAAACCTATTACCAGGAAGAGAGGTAGTCAATTAAGTTTGCATTTGTATGCATAGAAATGACAGAATAAGAGGTCATAACACATTACAAAGAATTAATATAGTACTTATTAAATGCAAGTGCTTATAAGAGGTGGATAAAAAGGGAGAATTTGACTGGAGTTTGAACCAAGACTTGAAAGAAGAGATAAAAAGAAATTTTGCTTCGTTGTTCCAGTGCTGATGTCAGATTCTCATTCTGCCAAATTTAGCTTATAGTGAATGAAGAGATTTTCACACTGAGTCCTTTTAGCAGATGCACCTGGTTTTCTCGTTGATTGTCAATCCCAAATCCCAAATGTTACACTGAATGTGTTAACACTACATTGGTCAGACCTACAGAAAATTTGTTAGTTCTTAGCAGAGAATTATTGTTATTTTCTCTTTCAAACCTGTTTTTACATGATACCTGAATCCCTAGAGGTGAATTGTAAAACTCTGCTCAAAATACTCGATCTTTTCTGTATAGAATATTAAGTATATAGGTAATAGACAGGTTCTCATAGATTATCTACAAAAGTAACTCACGAATCAAATAAGGCTGTTTTTTTTGATATTTTGATATTTGTCCATTTTATATAACTTATACATAAGAAAACTTGCTTATTTCATATCATTATTTTTTTCTGTTAAAAGCAAGAATCAGGGGCGCCTGAGTGGCTCAGTCTGTTTAGAGTCCTGCTTCGGCTCAGGTCATGATTTCATGGTTTGTGGGTTCGAGGCCCACGTCTGGCTCTGTGCTGACCACTAGCTCAGAGTCTGGAGCCTGTTTTGAATTCTGTGTCTCCCTCTCTCTCTGACCCTCCCCTGCTCGCGCTATCTCTGTCTCTCAAAAATAAGTAATAAAAATTTTTTTTTGAAAAGCAAGAGATAATGGAGAAGGGCCCTTGTCGGGAAGAGCACTGGGTGTTATATGGAAACCAATTTGACAATAAGCTATTTTAAAAAAAAAGCAAGAATCAGCCTTGTAAAGGATGAAAAGTAAAGTATTTCGACAGGAAATGAAGTCATTCATTTTTAGGAAAACAATTTTAATATGTCAGTGCTTAATATCAGAAGGCCATATACTCACGATGCTATCATCTTAAAGATCTGAGTTGAGAGCATTGCATAGAAATATTTAAATGTATTTCAGATGCACACTTCTTAATTATCTTCCCATAAAATATAGGGACCAGCAAACTAGAATGCTATGTGGATGAGGACTTCACCTAACACTTTTGGGAACTCTCTGTTCCACTATAGTTTTAGATCCATAGAAAGTGCTTAAAAATTTAATTTTTTTGTGGATGACTGTTAATATATGCTCATTTGACTGAAAGTCATCTAAATTTCTTGAGCTTAAAAATAAATAGTCAAAACCTGTTAAGGAAAAGCTAGCTGCCTTTTAAAAGTTAAAACTTATGTTTTGTAAGCATAAAATTAAAGACAGAAAATTTTAAACATTTTACAGTTTATATCAAATATATAAAAGTATTTGGAGTTTATGGAAAAATATATTAAATCTGAGAATATAGCACTCTTTTTCTGGATTGCTTGGTCTTTTTTCTTTCTCTTTTTCTCTCTCTTACCATAACTCTATCCATCAAAATATATCCTAGATCATTAAGTTTTATTACTCTTCCTAGATTGTGGAGTACTTCTGATTTTTGAACACATTAACTTCATATTTAGGTATTACAAGGTCAAAGCTGATGCTTCTTATAGAAAAACAGGCTAATTTTAGCCATTATTTAATCTCCATTAAAGCCATCACAAATAATTTATTGAATATTTTAAAAGACAAATTCCTTTTCATATGGATCCCCAAGAAAATGTTGGAATCATAGATATGCCCTCTATGATTTTTTATATCCAAAAAGATTTAGTAAGTCTCTTTAAATTTTCAATAGTTAGAATACTATTTTTGTAACATAAAACATGTATGCATATCATCAACATTCTCAGATTCTAGGGCATATGAATTAATATTTTTAAAAAATTGGCATAAAGCAGTTGAAAACACAACTTAAAATATTGATGATAGCATGGGGCACCTCAATGGCTTGGTCAGTTAAGCATTGAACTCTTAGTTTGGCTCAGGTCATGATTTCATGGTTCGTGGGTTCAAGCACTGCGTCAGGCTGCATGATAGTAACATGGAGCCTGCTTGGGAGTCTCTCTCCCTTCCTCTCTTTATGCCCCTCCCATGTATGCTCACGTGCTCTCTCTCTCTCGCACAGTAACTAAAAAGATATTGGTGATAACATTTTAAGAGTGAAAAATATGGGTTAACATTCCCTATTAATCATATTTTTAAGCATACATTATTTAAAGACAGTATCATGCAGCATTTTTCAAATGTATTTCATGAAGACACTATTTTTTGCAAAATAGTTTATGATGAGAGGAATTAGTGGTCCCAAAATTTGAGAAGCATGTTCCCGCAAACCATAATGCACATTAGTATATGAAGGTCTATAAGGCAACAGGATTACTCTAATACGGCTTTAACTTGAACTTAGGTTTCATGATGTCTTTTAGCACACGTAAGGAAAGGCTCTCAAAACTGATGTTTGATAGAATGATAAAAGGAGGCCATAAAATAGTGTTTAAGAGGATACTCTGGGACAAAGATGCGTGGCTTCACACTTGCTACTCAATAATACCTGTCTTATAAAGTAATTATATGAGCATTATACTAATTAATATAAGTAAAGGCTTCACATAGTGAGCAGAATGAACCCTTAGAAATGCTAAGGGGCGTCTCTCTGTCTCTCAAAAATAAATTAAAAAATGCTAAATATTTAACAAAACAATGTTAGCTACTATCATACTTTGGTAAACTACTCCGGGGCTTTGAAGTAACCATGATTGATTCATTTGTTCCCATTTTCTCTCTCATTACATATGTATATGTGTGTGTGTGTGTGTGTGTGTGTGTGAGTGTGTGTGTGTGTGTGTGTATATATATATATACATGTATATAAGGGTGTATATGCATATATGCATATGTATGCATGTACATCTATCTATTCAATCTAATCTATTTTAATAGGTTTTACTTCTTAACATATTAAAAGATAATTTTCGATGGAAAAGCATAACTTAAAATCAGGCTGATCCTGTGGGTTAAGATAATTAGCTTGTTAAAAAAAGTAGTTTACTATATTTTCTTAATATATAAATAAAATCATCTTCTTTCCAGGAAGACTGTGCACTTAGTTGTAGGAGTTAGAGATAGCATTTGCTAAGGACATACCCACCTTTGACACAGCTCTCTCATTTACAGACTATTCCACAGACCTCCTTAAATCTTCTGCTGGGACTTTGAAATTGAATTTCTGCTCAGACATGCATATTATTCTCTTCCATAAGCAGAATACTGGTTTCTGAGAATATTTTCCCAATACTCTGTCTGGTCGCCTGATACACATGGTCTGTTCATATTTTATTCCTAGGTTGGATACTACGCAACATTTATATTAAAATCCATACATTTCATAGCAAATTGAAAGAAAAAAGTCTACATAGCCCATATATTGCTCCTGTATTTCCTCTATTCTCCTAGAATGAGCAAAAATGTAAACTTATTTATGTTTTATATAATTAAAATGATCTTTATTGTTTTGATGTATCATCTGTCTAGTGCATATTGTTAAGAACTAAGAGAGGAATGTATTGACTTATATAATTATACCGGTCAAGCTGTGAAATTTGCTTTAGGTACTTTTGTAGGCAAAGCCTTAAATCAATGGATCTCAGTGGGGGCAGTACCACCCTCTAGGGCACATTTTGAAAATTTATGGAGGTTATTTTTAGTTCTCACAACATTTGGGGGGTAGCCACAACTAAGGTTCCATGAATGGGGACAGGAAGGTTAAGCATCCTGCAATGATCAGGATTGTTCTACAAAAAAATATTATCCATATCCTGCCGAGCCCTTAAATATCTTCCATGCATCCACAATGCATGTTTATACCTAAACCTCTAGACTAAGACTCCATTTTACATACAAATTCAATATAGGCTTTTGGGGACAGTTTGACAGCAAGCTGAATAACCAAGAAACACAAATATAATAGAAACCCAAGAAAAAGTAGTTCTATTTAAACTTTATCAAAAATTGCATATAGTTTTGAATTCTCCATTAAGTGGAATTTCAATCTGGATCATTCTCAATTTGTAGGTGTGGAATATAAATTTGAAATAGAGCATGTCTGAGACTCTTTATTCACAGCCAGATAAAAATATTAAACTTAGTGGAGACAAAAAATACAGGCATCTCATTAAATTTTATTAATAATGGTTGTCTAAAAATAATTCATGCTCCTAACTTTCTATATTTGAGTGTTTCTGTAGCACAATGAAAAGCTTGTGAGGAAACATTGAAAACGATTTATTTTTCATTTTTCTATACTTAGAGTTTACCTGTGAACAACAGGGGGATTAAGGGCACTGACCTTCTCATGCGGTCAAAAATTCATTTGTAGCTTAACTACCAGTAGCCCACTGGTGACGGGAAGCCTTAGCAATATCAGGAGCAGGTGATTAGCACATATTTTGTATGTTTTATATATTGCATTCTTATACGAAAGGAAGCTAGAGAAAAGAAAATGTCATTATGAAAATCATAAGGAAGAGTAAATACATTTGCAGTACTGCGCTGTATTTATTTAAAAAGATATGCATGTATAAGTTCAAATATGTCCTATATTTATTGAAAAAGAAATACACATATAAGTCCAGCTGTATTGAACCCATATAGTTGAAATATGTTGTTCAAGGGTAAATTGTATTTAAAACTTATTTGCGGGGCGCCTGAGTGGCTCAGTAGGTTAAGCACTGACTTCGGCTCAGGTCATGATTTCAGGGTTCATGAGTTCAAGTCTCACCGCGGGTTCTGTGCTGACAGCTCAGAACCTAAAGCCCGCTTCAGATTCTGTGTCTCTGTCTCTCTCTGTCCCTATCCTGCTCATTCTCTGTCTGTCTGTGTCTCTCAAACATAAATTAACATTTACAAAAACAACAACCGTATTTTCAGATGATTCTAGAGATTTGAAACACAATTTTTCTACAGACTTTCAGTCTTGTCCTTTTTCCATGTACATTCAATTTCTCTGATCTTGTAGTGACCAATATGGTCTTTAAGACCCTTTAACATAATAGAAATAGGGGCACCTGGGTGGCTCAATCTTTAAGCATCCAATTCTTGGTTTCGACTCAGGCCATGATCTCACAGTTCTTGAGTTCAAGCTCTGCATCAGGCTCTGCACTTACACCATGAAGCCTGCTTAGGATTCTCCGTCTCCCTCTCTCTGCCCCTCTCCTGCTTGCTCTCTATCTCTCTTCCAAAATAAATAAATAAATTTAATAAAACGTAATAGAAACAAATTATATCCATATATACGGAATACATTTTGTGAAATATATTTTGTGATGCTTTGATCCTGCATTGTACAATGGTATGGAAATCAATTGTTTCAGACATTGGGATCAGAATGCTTGATTTCAAATCCTGAATCTGCTGCTTACTGGCTGTGGCTTCTCGGGTAAGAAACTTAACTTGTCTGTGTCTCAGTTTCCTTAGAAAAATAATGTTTTCAGTCTCACAGGGTAGTTCCTATGAAAATTAAATGAGCTAATACATTAAAAAATCAGAGAAGTGAGCCAGACACACAGAAAGGCATCGATGGAACTAAAGAGTGTTATGTTAAGTGAAACAAGTCAGAGAAAAAAATCCACCATATTATTTTACTGATATATGGAATTTTAGAAACAAAAATAATGAGCAAAGGGAAAGAAAAAAGAGAGGGGGCACCAAGAAACAAACTCTTAACTATAGGGAACAAATTGATGGTAATCTGAGTGGGTGGGGGGTGGCTTACATAGGTGATGGGGATTAAGGAGGGCACTGACTTTAGTTTTTTAAGTTTATATTATTATTTATTTTGAAGGAGGGGGGAGGGACAGAGAGAGGGAAGGAGAGAGAGATTCCCAAGCAGACTTCATGATGTCGGTGCAGAGCCTGACGTGGGGCTCTGTCTCACAAACCATGAGATTATGACCTGAATAGAGATCTAGAGTCAGATGCTTCACTGACTGAGCCACCGAGGTGCTCCAAGGAGGGCCCTTGTGATGATCACCAGGTGTTGCATAGGATCACTGAATCACTATTTGTACCCCTGAAACTAATATTACTGTGTATGTTAACTAACTGCAACTTAAATAAAGTTTTTACAAATTAAATAAAATAAATATAAAAGAATTTAAAAATTAAAAAGAAAGCACTCTACCCATTTGATAAATAAACTATAAAGAACTATTTTCAAATTGCACATATGAATAAGGTCTAAATCACTTGCAAAATTTTGACTTCTCATTTTCTCAATTTTGACCACTTGGTAGTTTTAGTGTTTTATATTTACATGGATTAATGTCATTTTCCTATTTCTCTTATTGCTCACAGAAAAGTCTATTCCATTATTTTTTTATACCCATGCTGGGTTTTATTCTAATGTCCACCTGGGTGTCTGCTTTCATTTTTGGTAAAACTTGTACAGAATTGCTTCTAACAGTCTTACTCCTTCTAATTCTAAACAAACTCATAATAATAAGTGAAATAATCTGATAACTGTGTTATGTGTCTTAGAGCTAGCTTGAGCACTGACAAAGTTAAGTGGAATATTTCATTATAAAGGGCTTTATTGTTATTCTTCCATGCAACGCTTAATGTGTTAGATTAACTTAAGAAAAAGCGTTTCGTGTAATACATGATTTTTCTCCAGGACAGTAAAAGAAACATTACAAAATATTGTTATAAAAAGATTTCAATTAGGTTATAAAGTATTGTGTAAGAATATGAAGAAATTTCTGAGTACTGGTCTTTTAGAATCATATTTGTAGGTAATATGGAGGGATGATATAACTCTTCTCAGAGTTAACTGACTGCCTTACAATCCCACATCTAATACTAAGGAACAAGCAAGAAACCACGTTTCTGTACTTCTAGAAAACTCTGCAAAATTGTACTTGAAGATAATTATCATATTAAGTTTCAATAGGGAATATTTACTGAATGAAAATACAAGGTTAAAGGAGAGTAACCAATCAATCAATATTTGTCTTAAATTAATCCTTATTTTCTCATGTTTTAAGGTGAAACATAATGGTTTTGCAACTTTTCTGATAACTCCTTTTGACTCTATGAAAAATATCAGTGCACTTTGTCTTAGTTAATTCTACTGTCCACTTTGAATCCTGCCTTAGAGAACTTAAGACTTTACACACCTTAAATAATAATTAGAATCATTAATCATTTTTATCTCCAAGTCAGTACAAGATCCATTTATGCAATGTGTTGAGGGAAAAACAAAATCCCAACCCAAAACTCCAAATCACTTTGTCTTCAGGATGAAACGACCTTAAGGATTATTTCCTTTGCTACTTCAACCAAAAGAATGTGGGTCCAAAAGCAGTTTTAGTAAGACCTGAATGAAATTATAAAGCATTTAAAAAACCAATCCTATTCTCCTGAGTTTTAATAATAAAACGAGCCTTGTTCCTGGAAAATATCAGAATTGTGGTCTAGAAATGATGTGCAGTGACTAGCCTACATAATATTTGAGTCTGTGGAATATTAATTTACTGAATGATTGGTTGCTTATTGCAAATTTGGTCGGAAATTTGGCAGTGCTGACTCTGGTACAGTCATTCTCTCTGTTCATTATCTTGTAGGTGCATTGCCTTCTGAAAGGGTCATGAGAGCAATGTGCTATAACTTGGGCTTTCTTGCAGCTGCAGTTCTACCTAATTTGTACTTTGGCACTCGAAAGATTATAATAAATGAAGTGCTGCTTTCAAAGTTTCAGACACACCAATTTTCCCCCATTTGGCAAAGGTGGATTTAATTTGACTTTCATGAGTGCAAAATCTGTCTCCTTAGAAGTTGGTCAAACTATTAATTTTATGGCAGGGACAACTGAGTACAGTAAACCTTTTCACAAAGCCAGACAGCTTAACCTAATTAAAGGGTTGTTTTGACAGGTGGTTTAAAGCAGAATGAATTCTATCAAGAACATTTCAAAAAATGAGTTTGATGAATGTATAGAGTGTGCATGCAGGTGAAAAGGTGATTTGGAAGGCTATGATGACAGGTCTGTGTCCAGAAAGTGGAAGGTATACCTCAAGGTATACCTGTGTATTTAGTTGGCAATTTCTGTCTCTTATCTAGATAGTTTAAGAGATGGAAAACATCAAGTTCATATGAACATCAAAAGATATTGAGAACTGACAGTGGCTACTAAAATAACTGCAAAATAACTTGCTTGTCTTGGAGAATAATTAATCTCTCTTTAAAAAATTACAGGTGCCTTAGGACAGAAATTCTAATTTTGAATTGAGATTTTTCTGATTATTAGCAAAAGTTCTCATGTCTCATTTCTATTGGAGTTTCTGAATCCTTAGACTTGAGATGATCTAGAGATAATGCCATTTGCCAGTCTTATGATGATTTGACCAGTTAGCACACAACTTGTTTTGCAACTTTTTTTTGTCCCTTAAGGCAGGTTTCAATAATGAAAAAAAAAAAAAAACCCAATCTTCCAGATTATGTTTCAACAATGTGGTCTCAAGAGAAGAATTTGTAAACTTTGTTTATATACAGCAGCTTATAGTCTTCTACTTTATATTCAACATAGACTGATTTTTAGAATGCAATTCTTCTTCACTGATTCTCATTTCTCACCCTCTGTTTCTTTTTCCCAACTCTTCAGTAGAAAATGCAATTAAGGTGATACAAGTTTCTGGGTCCCAGAAAGCAAAATGAAACCAAATCAATACAGGTACTCTATAGCCATTTAATAATCATATAAAATATTTATCTAAAATGTGATAATTTCTTTAAAATGTAACACATTGATAATGTTTAGGTTTTCAGAAGGAATAGCCTTCACATATGTCTTGTCAAACTGCCTCTTTGTCTCTCTTATGATGGATAATAATCTCTTACAAATAATTCACGAGAACTTCCATTTTCATTTTTTTTGTACTTAAATTTTTTAAAAACTGAAATCGTTGATAGCTAAAGTGATATTATTGCTGATGACAAGAATAATAACAAAACTTAAAGTACCTTGCTCAAAGTTACCCACCATAAATTAATCTGTAAATTGATAAAATTGAAATCCAATCCAAGTCTTTAAAATTTGAGGCACATTCTCTTAACCATTATGATTCTCCAAAAATTTACTTTGTAAAATTTTGTGTTATGCAAGTTTAAACAATTGAAGATAAAATCCATTCAAAATCCAATGTTTTCTCATTCCAAATGTGTCCCAACTAATACAGATCAAACCTAAATTTTAAAACATTGCCTCTACATAGTTTATCATTATGAGGACAAAGAAATAACATGAAAATACATGCTATATTGAGCTAATACATAGAAAAACTATTGCCAGAACTATGAAAACTTTTGACTGATTTAAGGTAATTGGAATGAGGAAAAAAAGAAAAGCTGAATTAGGTTATGAACTGACTTTGACCTGGCTTTTTGTGAGACAGGTACCACCTCAGAAAATGTACCAAATTCACACTTCTGTCATCATATCAACATGGCCACTGACTCCAGTTCTGGACACCAATAACAACAAGATCCTGGCTTTGGATACTGGTTTGTCCTGCTTACCTGTGCCAAATCTTCCCTGCACACTCAAGAAAATGGTACTAAAATGAAGGGAGCATTATATACAAGATAAAATAGTGGACATGAAACTGGGAGATTTGCACGCATTCTAAAAGTTATAGATCCAATGAATAAAGAGAATTGTTTAGAGCTAAGTCAATCAAAATAAATAATACTTGATAGCAGATAACTTAGAAGTTATATTGAAAAGTTAAGGTGATGGGCACCTGGGTGGCTTAGTTTGTTAAGTGTCTGAGTTCAGGTCATGATCAGTCTGCTGATGGCTCAAAGCCTGGATTTCACTTTAGATTCTGTGTCTACCACTCTCTCAGTCCCTCCCCGACTTGCGCTCTGTCTTTATCTCAAAAATTAAAAACAAAACAAAACCCAAATAATTTAAATTAAGTTGAATAGCTAGAAACATTAGAAAACTAGGTAGTAAAAGTAGGTGAAATAGACAACTTCAGGAAAATAAGGCTTGCCTGGATCCAAATTTTAGAAGAGTGCTTTGTCCATTATCTTTTCTCTATTATTCAGAAAATAGCAACAAAGTCAATATCCTTTTCATGCCCTTGAAATTATGTGGAAATAATATTTTATCATACAATCAAGAGGAATAAAAAGCAAGTACACACACATATACACACACACTCACTACAGCCATATCAGATAAGTGTATTTACAAATATATTTCCCATTCTATATCTCTTTATTGTCTTGATAGGATCCTTTCATATACAACATTTTAAAATTTTTAATTAAATCTAATTTATCTACTTTCTTTTGTTCCACATTCTCTCTCACTGTTTATACAACACACATAACTAGGTCTTTCATAAATGTTCTTTAAAAATGGAAACTGTTGGGGCGCTTGTGTGGCTCAGTTGGTTAAATGTCTAACTTCGGCTGAGGTCATGATTTCGCAGTTCGTGGGTTCGAGCCCTGCATCATCATGTCCTGTGCTGCCAGGTCAGAGCCTGGAGCCTGTTTCAGATTCTGTGTCTCCCTCTCTGTCTACCCCTCCCCAACTCATGCTTGGTCTCTTTCTCAAAAATAAATAAACTATATAAAAAATAAATAAGTAAAAATGGAAACTGCATGAACTTCCCCAAACAGAAATAAGATTTAATTTTTAAATCATAGAAATAAAGGTCAACAATTTCTCATCACCAACTCCAAATTACAAAAAAAGCTATTGAAATAAAAAGTTTTTGTGACTCAGCTGAGAACAAAACTTCTCCTAAATATAATCATAAAGCTAGATGCACTCTTTTTTATCCCACTTGGTGGGAATATTGTCTATCTTACTGCAGAAATATTAATACATTTGATTATGCATTGCTACTTCAGACCTCATTCAATCTAATCATTGGCATAGGTACTGAATGACTTTTCTGAAACCCAAAATATTTTGAATTTGAAGATACTTGCTCCCAAGAAATTCTGCAAGGACTTGTGAGTCTGCAATGACAATAGTAACTAGCAAAGCTGTAACATCATTTTTGTATTTAAAGGGCTTTCTTGCTTATTGCCTCACTTGAGCCCCACCAAAGATTTTTATAGTGGGTAGTATTCTTATTTTACAAGTACGAACACCGAGTCTAAAAGATGTTATATGACTTTCCCAAAGGTGATAAAGTATAAGAACTGAGAAGTTGGATCCTAGGTCTTCTGACTCCAAATGCCAGTGGATAGCACAGCTTCTATTTGCCAAGTGCACAGAAGGACAACTAAAGAAGTTTATCCCCATGCAGTGTCATTCCCTTCAAAAACCAAAACATCAGTAGGTGTTGAATATAAGAAATAGTCTGAAAGTGACGTGGAAAACAAGTATAAAAGAAAAAAGATAAGCATCTTCAGGAAAATATAAACGGAAAAAGATACCATTGCTAATACTTATCAGAGTTGTAAACCCTCGCAAATTATAGGGAAGGTACTATGATCCCTGTTTCACAGCTAAAGAAACTGAGGCAGAGAGGTATGCACTAACTTGTCCATGATTTCCAGAGTTAGTGCCGTTATCACTATTCCAGACAATTTCACACTACTGATATCATTAAATAGGCTTTACGTCAAAAAGATTTAAACATTTTTAAAAATGAGTTAAGGACGCAATTCACAATGATAATATAACTAAGTAATTTTGATGAACACAGAATATTGAAGATTGCCACAAGGCAAAGCAGTTAAAGAAGTAAAGTGAAATTGATAATATGTATTGTAGTCAATTATATAAGTTGAGAGTAACATATTAATATAATTTGTCTTCAGATATTATAGGTGACAATTAACCACATAGATTAATTTTATGTATTTATATATAAAACTCGGTCCTCTTCATACAAGTGCTAAGTAGTTGTTTTTCAAGTGCATAATGCAATATTTCAAAATTTGATCTGTATGACTCAGGGAAAAGCCCAAGCCAGATGTTTTAGAGGCGATATTATTTGAGTGCAATACAATGTGGCACTTTAAATTGATAGCAACTAACCACCATTCAATAAAAAAGAAATAAAATTCCTCTAATCCAAAGAAATCGATCAAAATCCCCAAATTGTTATAAACTTAAAACAAATCTACCTAAAATTTTTGCCAAAGCTTTAGGAAATAAAAATTGTAATTATAATGACAATAATGCATATAAAACATTATGCTGTTTATCCCAGGGTGTATAAAGAGGAAAACTGTTATTTATTTTTTTATTATTAAAGAAAAGATTAGAATAAATAAACTATACAATCAGGAGAAGGCACACATAGTCACTCAGACACACACATACTCATATGTACACACCTCTAAGGGGAATAGGTACTACTAGAAACAATTTACAAATGAAATGAGATTAAATTTTTGGAAAGATAAACCACTGGCAAAGTAACTCATGGAGAAAAAGAAACATAACCGCTTGCTATTATAAAATAGAAGATAAAATCACATTTAAAAATAGCTTTTAACCTGAATAAGCCAATAACCATAATAGATATTCAAAATGTAACAACAGGCTAACACACTTTTTATCATCACCGTGCATAGAGAGGTTTCCAGAAAAGTCTAACAAGCCATCTAAGAATAGATACTTCCATATAATTTGATCATGGAAAGATGTTCAATCCTAATAGTAAATAGAAGAGATATGAAATTTTAAAACAGCAAAACATCACTTTTAACTATCATACTTACCAAGATTTAAAAATAGGGATGTGATTTAGTAGTGCTGAGACAGTTAAGGAAAAAATCATGTCTGGCTTGTGATGTAAAAATTGTGCTTTTCTATAGGCATTTGATATAGAAAATACTGTAGGAATTCTGGGCCAATAGTTCATATCTAGAACTTGATATAAAGAAGTAGTAAAAACAAAGTGTGTCCTCAGACATATATATAAGGATGTTTATTAAAGTGTTGTTTCTAATAATATCTGTATGGTTACGTCAATTTTGGTGTATCCATATTTCTTTGCAATGGACTATTATGAACTCATCAGAACATAATATAGAGGTCTGATCTGACATAGAAATATCCTCATCATTTATGGGAAATACAATAAAATATTTAAACATTATTTCTCTATATAGTTTTGTTCATACATACTGCCTTATATATCATAAGTATGTATTCTATATAATTTATAAGTTATATACTTTATATAAATACTGGTTAGGTACTTAAGAGTTAAGTGGTGCCATAAGGGTTTATTAAACATCTACCAGAAACGAAAGGTGGAGGAGGACTGGTTTATAGAACAATTATAATTATAAAGGTGTGTGGAAATATTGGCATTATTTCAGTAAAAGGAAGGGACTATAAGCAAAATCCTGGAGGCAGACAGTTTGGTGTTTGGTGGGCGACCTACACTGTATGAGAAACATGAAAGGAATCTGATTTATGGTCAGTTTATACAAGACTTGTTCCTGCATTCATCATGAGCAACCTGCATTAACCTAGAAACTTGACTTCTAGAATGAAAAACATTTTTTTTGTTGTTGCTCTTCACTGGGACCACTCAACTCTTTCTTTAAGAAACATGGCTTTTTTGGTGACTATCCAGTAAGAGCATGATAGTTCCTACCAGGGTACCTGACACCCATTTGACATTTGATAAATGCCTTTCAAAATGAGCATAGCATAGCAACCACTTTGGCTCACTCATGGTGGGTTGTCTGAATCATTGTAAATATTTGTCTTCAGACTGTTTTCAGGGAGTCACACGCCGTAACGGACACCATTTCCTGGATTCTCATGTGCTGTTGAAAGTGCTGATGGAAGGTTGGTCAATGAGCAGAAACTGGGCGTGTAGTAATAACCTGTATGATCCCAACATTTGGCCATTCCAAATATGATTTCTATGAACGTCTTGTACATATGCTTTTGTTTTTCTGTATGACTATAGCTTCAAGATAGATTCCCAGAGCTGGTTAGTAGTGGGTTCATGAGAGCACTTTTGTTACTCATTTGTTGTTCACCTGTTGGTCATTTGTATGTCTTTTGAGAGCTGTCTATTTAGGACCTTTGTCTACTTTTTATAGTTTTTTCTTGTTTTTGTTTTGCTACAAAATTACGAGTTCCTGGGGCATCTGGGTGGCTCAGTTGGTTAAGCATCTGACTTCGGGTCAGTTGTGATCTCATGATTAGTGAATTCCAGCCCCATGTTGGGCTCTGTGCTGATGGCTGGGAGCCCGGACCCTGCTTCTGATTTCGTGTTTCCTTCTCTCTCTGCCCCTTTCCCACTGTCTATTTCTGTCTCTCAAAACTAAATAAATGTTAACAAATTTAAATTATATGAGTTATTTAAATATTTTGGATATTAATCTCTTATCAGTTATATGGGTTGCAAATATTTTCTCCCAATCTGTACGTTGCCCTTCCATGCTGTGGATTGCTCCCTTTGCTGGGCAGAAGCTATTTAATTTAACACAAGTCCAGTTGTCTATTTTTGCATTAGTCAACTGTGCTTTTGATGTCATGACCAAAGACATTATTCCCAAGACCAGTGTAAGAAGATTTTACTCTGTTTTATTCTTGTAGTTTTATAGTTTTAGATCTTAAATTTAAGTTTTCAGTCATTTTGAGTTGATTTGTAGAGACGGTATAGGATAAGGGGACACGTGCCTTCTGCATGTGGATATTCCATTTTTGCAATACCATTTATTAAAGAGACTGTCATTCCCTACTGTGTGTTCTTGCCACCCTTGTCAAAGATTAGTTGAGCCTGTCTGTGAATTTATTTCTAGACTCTCTTTTATGTTCCTGTGTGTATTGCAATGCCCGTACCATACTGTTTTGATTACCACAAATTTGTAATATATTTTGAAATCAAGGAGTATGAAGTAGAAATCAAAACCACAATGAGCTATCACTTACCATCCATTAGGATGGCTATTATAAAAAAGACAAAAAGATAACAAGTGTTGGTAAAGATATTGAGAAAAGATAATCCTGTACACTCTTGGTGGGAATGTAAATTGGTAAAGCCATTACAGAAAATATACAGAGGTTTCTCAAAAAATGAAAAATAAAACTACCATATGATCCAGCAAATTTACATGTAAGTATATATCTAAAAGAGATAATAACGGGAACCGGAAGAGATACCTGCAATCACATGTTCATTGAAGCATTATTCACAATGGCCAAAATATAGAAACCACCTAACTATCTGTCAATGAATGAATGGGTGAAGAAATGTAGTGTACACACACACACACACACACACACACACACACACACACACACACACACCAATACTATTTAGCTTTAACAAAGAAGGAAATCTTGCCATTTGCAACAATACAGATAAACCTGGAGCACATTATGCTAAATTAAATAAGCCATGCACAGAAAGATAAGTACTATATGATCTCACTTATATGTGGAATTTAAAACAGTCAAACTTACAGAAGCAGAGAATAGAATGGTGGTTTCTGGCAGTGGAAGGATGGTATGAGATCTTGGTCAAAGGGCACAAGGTTTCAGTTGTGCAAGATGAATGAGTGCTGGAGATCTAATTTACATCCTGGTGACAATAGTATATAGTTGGAATTTGCTAATAGAATAGATCTTATATTAAATTTCCTCACCGTACACACACAGGCACACAGTGGCAATTATGCACAGGTGAAGGATAAGTTATTTAGCTTGATTGTGGTGATCATTTCACAATTTATACATAAATCATAACATCAAGTTGTATACCATGAATATAAACCATTTTTATGTCAGGGCTTCACAATAAAGATAAAAAAAAAAAAAGGGAAAATATGTGTATGCTATACATCTCTTTCTTCTATTCCTTCTTTCTCCTTTCTTTCTGCCACATTTATTTGTTACCTCCTTTAATCTGTGATAGTTATACTATTGTGCTTATAGGTACTGCCATGGTAACTTTGAAAAATATGAGAAAGGCTTATTTGCCACAATATATCTACATCTTGGCAGTATTAACTGTGAGTACAATGGATTGTAATAAAATGTGGTTGAGTCTCCATGGACTTTGTTAACTTTTCAAATTAAACTTTATTGATGTGTTATAGCTTCACATTGAGTTTTACAATTCTGTCTTTAGTGAAATTATTTTATAGAACTAATGCTGTGAACTAAATTAATTATTTTAAAACTTAAACCTCATGCGAAAAATATTATGTGGTTCTTAGATGAAAAAATATACAATGAAAGTTTAAGCAAGCTAAAGATTGTTGAATTAAATATATGGAGTTGAATTATTTATCAAACTATTATTATGATTTATTAATACTAATTGCTATTTATCCAAAAGTTTCAAAAATCAAAGAATAACCAAATTACTGGAAATATAAGATGTTTTACTAGGTGTTGCCTCTATTATTTAAATCCATACTAAACTGATATTATTTTTTTCTCAGTTCAGTTAGTTACTGCCAGAGTTCCTGAACTCACCATTCTTTTTTTTTTAAATTTTTGAAACATTTATTTATTTTTGAGAGACAGAGAGAGACAGATCATGAGCAGGGGAGGGGCAGAGAAAGAGACACACAGAATTAGAAGCAGGCTCCAGGCTCTGAGCTGCCAACACAAAGCACAACGTGGGGTTCGAACCCATGAACTGTGAGATCATTACCTGAGCTGAAGTCAGACACTCAGTGGACTGAGCTGCCCAGGTGTTCCTGAACTCTCCATTCTTAAAATGAGTGGATCTAGTTCTTCTTAGACACATGCACACAAATGTTGCAGTGTGTTCTCCTTACCAAAGACTAAAAAGAGATAGGACACTAAAAAGTGCAAAATCTAGAGCTTTATGTCTCCTTGACTGAGTGTTATAAGAAGCAATACTGGTTAGAGAGTTTGGAGTCACATGGATGATGGACAAGAAAATAAATCATGACATGATTTTTCTCCCAACATCAAGATCAAATTTAAGAGATGTATTAAGTAAAATTTGACTTATTACTAAGATTCAGACTTAAGTAAAACTAATAAATATGTTGATACACATACACAAACACAATGTATTAACAAGTTACTTAATTTTCTGCAAAGAAGGTACTTATTTATTTATTTTTTTGTTAGAAATTTCTTTATTATTTCTTATTCTTTTTAAGTACCAGCTTAATAATGTAGAAATTTCAAATTACCCTTTGACAACCCATTCTTCTCCCAACTAGCCAAATTCTTGATAAAGAGCTCTTCAAGTGAAGAAATTCTCTCTTCTCTCTTCTGTATAAAACTTTATCAAATAAAGGCAACTTGCTACAAAATGCTGCCCATTGCTGCAGGAAGTGTCTGCCCAGGCTCTTTATACTGTCCAGGTCCTGAAAGACTCTTGTTTATTAACTGTCTCTTTGCAAAGTAAGTCCACCACTTGTTGGCTTATTGTTCTGAGGGTCAAAAACTTTCTCACAAAGTCGCAGTCCAGTCTCCTGTCTACGTAAGTAGACCCTCATCACCTTATCTTCTTGCTTGTTTGCAGGTTTGGCATAAATTGCATTAAGTGGAAAACCAGGCTCTCCAGGAATGGGAACATTAGTGATTCCCAATGTATACATTTCTTTCTCACCTTGGTTTTTGGAATTGCACTTTTGGAGTTTCTTCAGACACTCAGAAGTGAAAAGAGTTATGTATATCAAGGTTCTATCAGTGCCATTCTTAAACTCATAGTTTTTGAAAAAAACATTGGCCTTGAAATAATAGATGGCTTCATCCACAATATCTGTTATCTTTTGTCTCTCTAGGGGCGGGTCCTTTGAACTGACTTCTGATAGGCAACAGTGCCATGTTTCCAATGAGTTTGGTGTCAGAGTCCATTAGAGAAGAGTGCTGAGCCGGCATCTTAGAGGCACCCGGTTTCAAGCTAGACCAGCAGATTGGGGTTAGAGCGCTACGCTTCAGGTCCGGCGTACTGGGCGGGCTGCAAAGTAGATATTTATAAATTCCTTCAACTTTACATCTCTAATCTTGAGAATTCTGTTCTAACAATGCTACCTACATACTACATTGTTTCTTCAAAGTTTTATTGAAATATAATTCAAATATCATATAATTCACTAGTTTGAATTATAGAAATCAATGGTATTTAGTATACTCATAGAGATGTAAACATTACCACAAAAAATTTTGGGTCATTTTCAAGGTTTACCATGCTGTAGCATGTACTTTATCCCTTTTTATTTCCAAATAATAGTCAATTATATGTAATACCATATGTAATCCATATGTTTATCACTTGTTGGACATGGCTATTACAACTTTTTTGGCTATTAGTAGTGCCTCTGTAATCATTCATTGACATATTTGTTTGCATAAACTTGTTTTCATTTTTCTTTTGTATATATCCAGGAGAACTTCTGTGTTGTATGATATCTCTATGTTTAACATTTGAGAATCCCCAGATTCTTTCAAAGTGGCAGTGCAATTTTATATCCCCATGAGCAGTATATGTGAGTTCTAATATCTCCCCATCATCACCAACACTTTGCCTTTTTAAAAATTATAATCATGATTTGCATCCTTCTGATGGCTTGATGGTATTGAGCACATTTCATGCACATTGGTATTTTGTATGTCTTTTTTTGTAGAAATATCTATTCCAATTATTTGCACATTTTCTAATGGAGTTGTTCTTCAATTATTAAGTTGTAAGAGTTCTTTATGTATTCTAAATACAAGTCCCTTGTCAGATAAATGATTTAAAAATACTTTTGCCTATTCTGTGGGCTGTTCTTATACTTTTTTGATGGTGGTATTTGAAGTATTAAATTTTAAAATTTTTATAAAACTCAATGATACTTATTTTAAGGTATTTTAGTTTTTTAAAGAATTTTTGCATAATTCAAGGTCACTTCAATATGTTCTTTGAGTTTTGTAGTTTTGTATTTACATTTAGCTCTTTGATCATTTTTAGTTAATTCTGTGTGGTGTAAGAAAGGGGCCCATATTCATTCTTTTGCATGTAGCCCTCCAGTTGTTTCAGCATCATTTGTTGATGTTGAAGAGATTATTCTTGGGGTGCTGGGTTGTTCAGACAGTTAAGTGTCTGCCTTCAGCTCAGGTCATGATCTCACAGTCCGTGGGTTTGAGCCCCATGTCGGGCTCTGTGCTGACAGCTCAGAGCCTAGAACCTGCTTCAGATTCTGTGGCTCCTTCTTTCTCTGCCCCTCCCTTGCTCACATTCTGTCTCTGTCTCTCACAAAAGTATATAAATAAAGACATAAAAAAATAAAAATATAGATGAGACTATTCTTTCCTGCATTTAATTGTCTTGGCAGTCGATGAATACTGGTACAGTTTTGAAGATAATTTTTATTACATTGGCTACCTTAAAAAATAATGACAGATACATCATCCCTGTAGCTATGCAAATCTTAACCCTTGGAAAGAGATAAATAGTGTTCTGTTTATTATTAACTGATAACTATACTTTCTACAGCTAGTGATAATTGGAACATCTTTGAAATTGTAAATATTGCAGTATCAGTAAAAATAGTCTTAGTAACATAACGCTTACAACTTTAATCAAATTCAACCACATAAGAGCTGTTCTATGTGTGCATTTATGCATGCATGTTTATTCATGAGATTGTGTATTTGTGTCTGTATGTGAGACAGAGAGAGATTATGTGTAATAGTATGTTTGAAGTAAGAATGTGAGTTCTGTTATTGATATGTAATAGTGGAGTTGTATCTAATGAGTTAAGTTTTAGAATCAGTTAGTGAGTGGAAAAAAATTATAATCCACCTGTGAAATCTCTTAAGTTGCCTAGAAGTGGGTTATTAAAATTTCAATATTCAAGACTACTATTTTTAGTTTGCATGTTAGAAGAAATTGGAGTGGAGGTTGAAAGCCAGTAAGCTGCTGTCATATCCATATTGTTCCATGACTGAAAAGTGTAGCTAAGCATTACCTTCCCCTACTCAATTTTATGGAAAAAAAGCCCTATTCAAAAAATATTATTGATTTAGCGGAATAAGAAAAAAATCTGATTTGTCTTATCTGGCCAAGAAATAAAGACCATTAAAATTATAAACCAATTAGTAATTCTGTGTACTAATATGATTCAGGATATTTATCCATAGAAGACACATTTAATTCCTTGTTATAAATTATTACCTTTTATGTTACTTGCAGTTCTTAATTATCTAGCAGCAATATGATGTGACTGAAAGTATGATGCTACTGACTACATCTATTATATTTATTTCCATCCTACCAAAATGTCAATACACCTTATTAATGGGACATTTAACAATCTGTAAGTAACAAATAACTATAATTGGCTGAATAGCTTCTTAGAAACATTAATCCTGAGCTGATTATCTGACTCCATCACTTGAGGAGGTAGTAGTTCCTACATTTAATATTTCCCTATAGCATTCTCTTCTCTCTGAGTAAAGTAATGCCATTATGTTTGACTGTCTAGATTATTAAGAAAATATAAAATGATACAACTGTAAGATTGTGTGTGTGTGTGTGTGTGTGCATGTGTGCATATTTTAAGTATGCTTTGCACCCAGTTAAGAGCCCAATGCAGAGCTTTAACTCACAATCCAGAGATGAAGACCTGAGCTGAGATCAAGAGTCACATGTGTCACTGACTAAGCCATTTAGGTGTCCTTGTTTATGTAGTGCCAGATTCCTGCTTGGATACACTCCAAGGTAGGTCAACATTTTCCTGAACCTCTGCCTATAGTGATTTGAATTATAGAAACTAAACTACTTCATGGTTAAGTCTTTTTTTTAATATTGGGCCTCCTCCTGATGCAAAAAGTAGATCTTCTTTCCAATGATTATTGAAGTGCATTTCATTTGAAACACAGGGAAAAAAACAAGATTTACACAGCATTGTGAAGATTCAGAGTAATACCAGCATTTAGGTTCTGTTTTGCTTTTCATATTTGCACATACACATGGGGCAGTGAATATTTATTATCTCACAATGAAAAGATGAATTCTTGCCAGTTGAGTAATGGTCTATGGTTAGATTTCCATGACCTTACTCTATGAAGTAGCTAACTTCAAAAATCAGGAAGACAGTTTATATAAGCCCATTGTAGACAGTGGGGGAAAGGGGCTATGGATATGTCATTTGTGGTTGAAGTCCAATTGCTGTTGCAAAATAATAGAAAGGTATCAGTTTATATCCTATGGACACAGTTTTATTTGCTTCTAGGAATATCTATCTTATTGCCTTTTTTAAGAGAAAACTATATTTGTTTAAAGTAAATAAAATCAGGTTTTAAATATGAGGCTTCAAAAATTTTAATTAATGCTAAATTTAAAAGCAATGAATGTTTAACATGGTTATTTATGTAGACTATTTTTCAGGTTCCTCAGTGAATAACTGTAGACTCATTCTTCTGAAGAGGTAGATCTACCAGTAACGCTTCAGCGATTCCTCCTCATTTGGAATATTTTTGGAATAATAAAATGAGTCTTTTTGGAATGAGTCTTCATCATTCAAAGGTCAAAAATTCATAGTAAAATATAAAGATCTTTGCATTCTTAGGTGAAAAGAGATATTACATACTTTCCTAAAAGCAACATCTTCTTTATATATAGAATATATAGAACACTGAGTGAGAGCAATACTCTGAGGCATTATTTATGATATTCTTCTTAGGTGCAATAATACCAACTTTTGTCTCATTTACAGTAGTCTTTTAAAAAATTTTATAATGTTTATTTTTGAGGGAGGGGGAGAGAGAGAGAGAGAGAGAGAGAGAGAGAGAGAGAGACCAAAACTTAAGCAGGGGAAGGAAAGAAAGAGAGGGAGACACAGAATCTGAAGCAGGTTCCAGGCTCCGAGGTGTCAACACGGAGGCTGATGTGGGGCTCGAACTCATGGACCATGAGATCAGGGCCTGAGCTGAAGTCAAAAGCTCAACTGACTGAACCACCCAGAAGCCCCTATAGTCGTCTTTATGTATAATGTGTAATTACATATTTTTTGCTCTTTTTCAGGAATATCTGTTCTGATGAAACTCACTTCTTTCAGTCTCAGATGGAGCATATTTGAAGACTAGTATAGCAACACATTAGCTTTCTGTAAAGAACAATTTATCAAAACACTTTATTGACTCTGATATACTATATATGAAATTAATGAAACAACTTTGTGGTGCTTCATAAAATAATGCCACAATAAGGTGTTAACAGTGCAAAGAAAAAGTGTGGGTATTGAATATCAGGATCAAGTAATGAGACAAACTGACCATAGGAACCAAATTTGGGGAATTTCCTAGTAACTGAAGATGCAGAATAAAAAGCAGATCTCAGAGTAAAGTATTGGAAGCCTCCGTGAAAGTGGTAATTGCATCATGTCTCAGGGAAGAGTTTCTTGGAACCATCTACTTTGCATGTCTTCCCAGTTGTCTCTATGGTCCAGCTGCATTGAATTTTCTCTGATTTCCAAAAGATCTCAATGAGATTACTAAAGAATAGTTGAGAATGTGATAAGAAATAGAAGCAAGAGGCCACCAATGTTACAGAAATTTCTTGGAGGATCATGTGACTTCTGTATTTATTGGAAAGGAGGCAAGATTGGTTAGGGAAGCCCGTGTTCAAGCAGTGTTCTCAAGCTATTGTTGCAAATCTCTCCATGTGGAAGTTTTTAACATCCTCCACCATGAAATCATGTGAACCTAACGGAAGGTACAAAAGAGAGTAGGAATCTGATAAAAATTGACAAAGAATACTTGATATTATAGTCCACTGAACATAAACAAGAATTATTGTTTTGAAACTTTCAACCTTTTATATTTTTTTCTGATAATCTTATTTCATTTCCAGCAGCCTTTCATGTCATTGTCCCTGAGACAGGTGAGGACAAATGGAAAGGAGGATGATACAGCATATGAGGAATTTGCTGTAAGAAATAGAGACATAATGGTGGAGGTTTAGGGTAAAGCTCTGGTGCAAAAGAGGACAGAGCATCACAGGCAGTAAATTGTGAATTTTTCTAGTCCTTTGTATGGACCATCCTTAGGGTATGAGAGGAGAGGGGCATGTAGAAACACCCAGGTAGGGTTGAAGCTCATGCTTAGTGCCCTATGCCTTCTTTGTGGTCTTATGGAGACTGGAAGCCTTCTAGACAAGTCACACATGACGTGGTGCAGTGGATATTATGGTAAGAATTGCCAAAGGAGCAGCATAGTGGATGGGGGTCCAGAGATATCTTCTCGGTAGCCCTGTAGGTTGTTACAACCTGGATGCACCACATGGGAGGTCCAGAAATTAGAGAGGGGGCAGTAAAATACCAACATATCTGAGCATATTTTAAGAGGAGAAAAAAGATGTTAATATGAAGTCTGACTTTAAGTGTGCAACATTTTTGAAAAAGTACCTATTCAAAAGCAGGTAAGATAGAGTTATTACCAAATAGCACTTCTCCCCGTGGGCAGAACATGTATTTATATTTGTTCAAAATAAAAGTCTTTCCATAAGTGCCTAACGAAGCAGTGCTGTTGACCCTTGAACAACATGGGTTTAAGCTGCACGGGTCCACTTATAATCATAGTTCATCTTCCTTATGATTCTCTTAATAACACTTTATTTTCTCTAGCTTCCTTTACTGTAAGAATATAGTATTTATGTACACTGCACAAAATATGTGTTACATAACTGCTTATGTTGTTAGTAAGACTTCTGGTCAATGATAGGTTATAGTAGTTAAGTTTTTGGGAACTTATTTCTAGGAACCGAAATTATATCTGATTTTCAACTGCACAGGGTTGGTGCTCCTAAACCCCACATTGTTCAAGGGACAGTTGTGTATAAGGAGTACAAAAGTAGAAATTCAAGGTCAAATGTGAAAATAAACTTTTGTTTATTTAATAGGTTTTTGAGTAAACAGCAGAACAAAAGCCTTCAAATTAAATTTAAAAAATTAACTTCTGGGGCACCTGGGTGGCTCAGTTGGCTAAGTGTCAAACTCTTGATCTTGGCTTAGGTCTTGATATTAGGCACATGAGTTCATGTCTCACACTGGCTCCACACTGGATGTGAAGCCTACTTAAAAAATAGTAATAATAACTTCTATGTCAGATTTACTTTCAAAATAAGTTTGCCACAAATTAAGTCTGTGTGCCCTGTGTTTCCCTTTTATATTATTTTTTCTGTTCTTTTTCTTCTGATTTATTTTTTTCTTGCCCACCCCATCCCTATCTTTTTTTATTTTTGACAAAATGGGGATAATCTGTATTTTGTTTCCTTTTATGAATTCTAGGACAGTCCAAGGCTTATTTCTTAATGACTACCACTCCTTCTTTCAAACTTTCTTTTATTTCTACCAAGAAAATTATTCACATATTAGATTTAATTTATTCTTTTTAAAAAATACTTTTATTTTTGAGAGAGGAAGAGAGAGAAAGAGAGTGAGAGAGAGAGAGGGACAAGAGTGCGAGAGGTAGAGGGACAGGGAGTGGGAGACACAGGATCTAGAGCAGGCTCCAGGCTCTGAGTTATCAGCACAGAGGCCAACATGGGGATAAAACTCATGAGCCATGAGATCATGACTTGAGCCAAAGTAGAAGCTTGACTGAGCCACCCAGTCACCCTGATTTTAATTTATTCTTAATGTCTGCCAAATTTTCTTTCAGGTTTTCTAACTATTTGACTACTTCTGTTGCATTATATATGTGATTTTTTTAACCTGATGAGCAGTATATTACTTTTCTTTTTAATTAGTTCTAATCTGCTTTAAACTTGTTCATAAAATTTTCCTTTTAATAATTATGTTTAATGAAAATGTGTATTTGGCACTTTAAAAACTTGATCTTTTATTATTTTAATCATATTTTATGTTTTTTGTGTATTCAATTTTTTATTTTTCAAATATATTGAATGTGTGTGCAAGTGTGTAATGTAAATCTCCATATATACCATTATTGCACCTTTAATTCTGCTACTGCTTTTGATTATGGTATCTTGTTCCTTTGTGACTTTGTGACTTACTTGTGATTTATATTCCTTGGATGTTTAATTGTAAGGATTACTGAAGTGAGTCTTACAGTGAGGAACTGAACATACTTCTGACAATTTCTGAATTGTCAGGCACTATCAATGTTGAATCAAAGTTGGACATTTGAAAACAAAATTCTTTACCAGTGATGGTTTTTCTCCCCAAATTTGTGTAAACTCAGACTGCATCCTCATGAAAGAAATGCCCTGAGAGGTGACACCATTTTCTCCATTTGGCACTAATATTCAAGACAGGTACCTGGGTATGGAAGAAGAGGGTGGCAGAAGTGGCATCTTTCTTTCTCAACCTTACACTAGATATGTCATCTTCACATACTTCAACAGGTGGTTGTGGATAAATACATCTTCCTTCCCTGAGAATCTTTCTGGAGTCTCATATCCACATAGGACAGCAAATGAGGAGGATTTCTTTCTTTCTTTCTTTCTTTCTTTCTTTCTTTCTTTCTTTCCTTCCTTCCTTCCTTCCTTCCTTCCTTCCTTCCTTCCTTCCTTCCTTCCCTTTCTGCCTTCCTGCCTTCTTTCTCATTCAACATGCAGTTATAAAATGATTTTAATATTTACCTGACATTATTAGATGCTACCAGTGGGTAAATAATTCAGGGTATGAAGTGAACCAGATTACTGACAAGGGAAATGCAAACCTTGACCCCACTAAAAAAAGAATGTTTACAAATTAAATAAATGCCCATAAAAATGCATGTATCACTGTTATGGGTTGAGTTGTGTCCCCCCACCCCCACTCAAACAATGTGTTTAAGTCCTAACCTCTAATACTTAGGAGTGTAATTTTATTGATGAGAGGCCCTTTTCAGAGGAAATCAAGGTAAAATGAGCTCATTAGGGTACTCCTTAATCCTATAGTTTTCTTATAAAAATCTTGGTCACAGATTTATTATTATAAAAATTTTAGACACAGAGGTTCAGTGATGGATGAGATACACATGGTATCCCACAAGCCTTTGATTAGTCTAGAAACAATAATTTAAAAAAACCAAGAAATAAACAAGGTACTTTCAAGAAGCCACAGGTGCTCTATAAATCTTAAGCCAGTGTTACAGCAGGTGTGTATGGGAGTTCAGGGTCTTTAGTAAGAAGGTTGGGGAGGTCTCTCTAAAAGAGTTTACATGAGTTAAGATCTGAATGACAAGAAGGCAACCATGGGACATTCTGGTAGCAGACATCCAGAAAGAAGGAGCAACCAAGGCAGAGATCTAGGGAAAGAAAGTAGCTGTGATATTCAAGGAAAAGAAGAATGGTCATTGTGGTCATGGACTGATGAATGATGGTAACTGGTACTTAATATCCAGTAGGATCAAAGAGTCAGCTCTAACAATAACTCAACCAGTGTCAACTGTATGGACATAAATGCTTGGGTTACTCTTCAAGGGGTTTTCCTACACAGAGTGAGTTTATTATATGAAGCATTTTGCTGCCTAGTAAATAGGTTCACCTTTACAATCTAGGACCAGATATTTAATCCACTGAAGAATGCATAAATATTAAGAAAGAAGTTGATACTTCTATGTTACATCTTGGTGCCCCAATTCCATAGGTACCTATTATCCTCGTTCTATGCCATAGAACTGAGGCTTAGAGAGGTTTAGCAGTCTGTCCTCATATTCCAGAGCTTATAAATAAACCTATTAAATTTTTAAAGCTTATTCCTTTCTTTTTGAGAGAGAGAAAGAAAAGCAAGCGAGGTAGGGGAAGAGAGATATGGGTGAAGAATCCCAAGCAGGCCCTGCAGGGTCAGTACAGACCATGATGTAGGGCTTGACCCATGAACTGTGAGATCATGACCTGAACCAAACCCAAGAGTTGGATGCTTAAGCGACTACAGTACCCAGGCACCTCATAAATAGATCTTTTTTTTAAAAAAAAAATCCCCATTTTATCTCATATTACTCTACTTTTTATAATTAAACACAAGCGTCTCTGAGTACAAAATGAGTCCATCCTTCAGGACATCTGTTTTTAGCAAGTAAATGGGTTAGAGTTTGTTCATCAACTCTGCTTCTCCAACAGTTCAGAATGTAGCCTTGTGCACATCACTTCACTTAGTTCACCCAAGAAATAAGATTATGTTCCTACTGAGTTCTGGGTACTCTTCTTGAAGTGGGGCACATAGCAGTGACCAGGACAAAGAAAGGTCCTGATAGCTTATGTTCCTGTTGGAAAGATAGCTAATCAACAACAACATTAAAAAAAGGAAAAGACAGGAAAGAAAAACCTTAAACACAGAGACACACACAAGAGCTGAATGCCAAGTAAGGATTGGTGCTATGTGTCCACGAGTGTAGCGAGATAGTATTCTAATGTTTATTTGTCTTCTATTATGCACCACATGCTTTTATGTGTGCTTTGTGTTTATCAAGTAATGTCATATCCAGCTCTCTGTGGTGGGTGCTATTGACACCAAGAGGCTTAAGTGATGTACAGAGATGTTTAATTACTTGTCTAAGAACACACAACCAGTAGGTACAGAACAGTGATTCAAATCCAAGTAGCCCAATGTGTGGATATCCTCTACAAAGCATTTTAACATTGATATTTTTCAATGCATACCTTCCCCAAAATGTTGGCCTGTGTGCTTCTTGTTGTACCTTCAATATGATTCAGCCACAGCCAATAGCCAAGAAACAGAGGGAAAATCTCCCCAATATTTCTTCATCAACCTTCGCATTTATCTTTCTTTTCTTACTTTTAGTCTTTTGACTTCCATTTTCTGCTTCAGATCTTAATGATATTTATGAAGACATTTACTTAATTTAGTGCTTTACAGTGTCTCCCTCACTGCTACTTTAATTGTCCACCTATTTGTCTCTCCATATTAATAGCTACAGAAAAGGGAGAACTCTGTTCTTTTATTAGAATTCATAACCATTGAGGTGTCTTTCTACAACTTGCTGCACAGGGAGAGACTGGCCAGAATGTTTAAAATAGCAAAATGGAGCACCTGGGTGGCTCAGTCAGTTAAGTGTCCGACATAAGTTCAGGTCAAGAGCTCATGGTTCATGGGTTTGAGCCCTGCGTCAGGCTCTGTGCTGACAGCACAGAGCATGGAGCTTGTTTCAGGTTCTGTGTCTCCCTCTCCCTCTGGTTATCTGTCTCTCTCTATATCTAAAAGATTAATAAATGTTAATTTTTTTAAACAGCAAGAGCATTAGAATCAGATAAATTGAGTCTTGGATAATAATTGCGACCACTTGGAAGTGTGTGAGCATTTTCAAGTCATTAAAAGCCTCAGTCTCAATTTTCCCATCTGTAACATGGAGACAACAAAGCCCCTTTCTCAAAGGAAGCTTATTTGAATAATTTCATCTATTCCTGATAAAACACTGAAAAGATAGAAACAAGATAACAGTCATGATGCATGATACTGCTGCTGGAGCTAATGTGA
This sequence comes from Suricata suricatta, assembly GCF_006229205.1. Classification (NCBI taxonomy): domain Eukaryota; kingdom Metazoa; phylum Chordata; class Mammalia; order Carnivora; family Herpestidae; genus Suricata; species Suricata suricatta. The sequence continues at coordinate 16,648,343 of NC_043708.1, read as the reverse complement.
GTTGCATGCAGTGGTTGGTTGAAAATTAAATTGCATAAAAACGCATAATGATTTAAAGAGTAAAAACAAACCACACATTTAAAACACATTCCCAAGGTGGTCTTTGGTGAAGATAGGCCACAATATCTTATAATTTATTCAGTAAAATTCCATGCTGATTTGTTGTTTCTCACAGTATTTGTGGCAACTCTATGTTCTTTTTCACGATGAATATGATTATATTATACATGATATTTAGCTAAAATTTACATTTGAAAGAATAGTTTATAGACCAGTTAGAGCTAAGCTAAACTGTCTTGGTCACCTGCATGGCTCGGTCAGTTGAGCATCTGACTGTGGCTTAGGTCATGATCTCATGGCTTGTATGTGTGGACCCTGCATAGGCTCTCTGCTGCCAGCACAAGGTCTGCCTCTGATCCTCAGTCCTCACCTCTCTCTGCACCTCCCCCACTCATTCTCTTTTTCACAAAAATAAATAAACATTTAAAAAGAGGCACTAAACAGTTTTAAGTAAATGGACAACTCACTTCCAACTCACAATAGGCCAAGGGCATACTACAAAAATGCTATAAACTAATATCCTAGAGTCACTATTTTTATTCAAGGCATTGCATAATATCTGTAGGGGAAACTTGACAAAAACATAAGAGAATTGTAGTTAGCAAAAGAAAATCATCCCTTCAGGTTTTGTTTTGCTAATTTGTTAACAATGACCAAGATCCCGGTGCAGAAATAATGACACAGAACACAGTCCATGATATGGTGAGGTGGATACACATAGTTAAATGAATAATAATCCGAGCCTAGGACAGCAGAAAATATTTGCAAAGTAGAGACACAAATAAGTCTTTAAACATTTTTTTAAGTTTTATTTATTTTTGAGAAAGAGACAGCATGAGCAGGGGAAAGTCAGAGAGAGAGGGATACACAGAATCCAAAGACAGGCTCCAGGCTCTGAGCAAGCTGTCAGCACAGAGCCCTACACGGGGCTTGAACCCACGAACAGTGAAATCATGACCTGAACTGAAGCCAGACGCTTAACCAACTGAGCCACCCAGGCTCCCTAAGACACAAAGAACTCTTAAAAGTCCAACGTAAGAAAATAAGCAACTCAACTAGAGAATGAATGAAGGATCTGGACAAACTGCAGAAAAGAAGATTAAAAAAAAAAACGTATGAGAAGGCAAACAAATGTCTGAAAAATTGCTCTTGATTTGCCTTTAAGAGATTGCAAGTAAAAACAATGATGTGATACTAGTACACAGAGGTAATGGATAAAACTTTAAAACTCACAACATCAATTGCTGGCTGGGATGGGAAGCAACAGGAACTCTCATTCACTGTTGGTGGGAATGCAAAACAGTACAGCTGCTTTGAGAGGTAGCTTGTCAGTTTCCTACAACACCAAATATGGTCTTACTATAGTGTTTGTGACTATACATGTTTATGAAACTTAATTGAGAACATATCAACATAAATACCTTCACATGAATGTTTACAGCAGCTTAATCTATAAACACCAAAAAAAAAAAAATTGTGGAGCGACTGGGTGGCTGAGTCTGTTAAGTGTCCAGCTCTTGATTTGGGCTCAGGTCATGATCTCATGGTTTCCTGAGTTCAAGTCCCAACTGGGCTCTGGACACGGACTTCCCAGAGTCTGCTTGGGATTCTCTGTCTCCCTCACTCTCTGCCCCTCTCCCATTCATGCTCTCTCTACCTCTCTCAAAATTAAATAAAAACAAATAAATAAATAAACAAACATAAAAAATTAATGCAAACAACATCTCCTTCAGTGAGTGAGTGGATTAAAAAAAACAGAGGTCCATCTATACAATGGAATATTATTCAATGACAAAAAGAAATGAGCTATCAAGGCATGACATGGATGAATCTGAAATGCATATTATTAAGTGAAAGAAGCCAGTCTAAGAAAACTGCAAAATGAATGATTTCAATTATATAACATTCTGAAAAAATAAACCTATAGAAATAGTGAAATGTTGGCCAATGGTTTAAATTGAGGTCTGGGAGGAAATCTGAATAGGGAAAGCAGAGGGAATTTTTATGTTGGTAAAACTACACTTTATAATATTGCAATGGTGCATATAACACATTAAATATTTGTTGAAACTCATAGACCTTTATAGCACAAAGAGTAAATCTTAGTGTCTGCAAATGAGAAAAGAACACTTAGAAACTTGGATGAATCCTCAAATACAAGGAAGAATGTGACATAAGAATTCAAATATATTAGAAATATTTTAAGGAGCCTCATCGAATGAGGTGGACGAATACAGTATTGGCCTATGTAGCTTAGCAAATGAGTGAAGTCTGTGAGGTTAAAGCAGAAAGAAATTGGCATAAGCACTGTACTTTAATTAATACAGTCTTTCCCTACAGGGGTATGAGTTAACAATGCTGAAACTACCATATACATATAGTGAACCTGAACAAAAAACAAAAGTTCTCAAAAAAAGGTGTCAAGATAATTCCAAGAAACTGTCACAACTATGGAGACATAACTATTAAATATTCTGTGGTGTCTTTGGTGGGTCCTGGGATACAGAAAGGATAGTAGAAGAAAACTGAATAAATCTGAATAAGGTTTCAATATTCTGTTTCATAATAATGTGTCAATGTTAATTATTTAATTATGAAAAATATATAGTAATAATATTAGATATTAATAGGTGAACTTGAGTGTACACTGTATAGGAACTCTCTGTCCTATCTTCAGTTTGAAATTTTTTTTGATGTCTATTTATTTTGACACAGAGAGAGAGAGAGAGAGAGAGAGAGACAGAGTGAGAATGAGGTAGGGGCAGAGAGAGGGAGACACAGAATCTGAAGCAGGCACCAGACTCTGAGCTGTCAGCACAGAACTCGATGTGGGGTTCGAACTCACGAACCGTGAGATCATGACCTGAGCTGAAGCTGGATGCTTAGCCAACGGAGCCCCTTCACTTTTTTTTTAAAATCTAAAACTTAACTTAAACAAAAAGTGTTTTAAAATTTTTTAATCTTAACATTTTATTGTTTGATGATTTTTGGCTCTCCACATATAAAATCATGCCCAAAGAAAGTAACAATAATTTTATTCATTCTTATACAAACTTGCTATCTTTTATCCTTTTTCTTCTCTTATTATCAAGGATATCCAATAAAATCTTAAATGAAGCTGGGCTTCCCAGTATCAGTGGGCTTCCCAACATCAACATTTTGTATTTACTATTTGGTATTTTTAAGATACACATTCATTTGGAGGTGCCTGGGTGGCTTAGTCAGTTAAGCATTTGACTCTTGATCTCTGCTCAGGTCATAACCTCATGGTTCCTGAGTTCAAGCTCTGCATCGGGCTCCACATGGACAGTGTGTAGCCTGTTTGGGACTCTTTCTTTCTCTTTCTCTGTTCCGCCTTTTCTCTCTCCCTCACAATAAGTAAATAAACTTAAAAAAATATTTTCATTTGTTCAAATTTTGTCTGTGTCAGGATAAAAGTGAAAATTGAAGAAGTTTTGGAGATAGGGACCGATAATAATAGTTAACCATTTTTGATTCCCTGTTGTGTGAACACTCTCCTAGACCCTTTGCTTAGGTTTTTCTAACTCTACAAGGTCACATGGCAAGTAACACAGTATATATTTAATTCACTAGCAGAATAGGTCCCAGAGAAGTTAAGCAATTTGCTTAATGTCACAAAACTTGTCTAGCAGAGATAGAGAAATCTCTTTTGTCTGTCCAAAGTGGCATATACTTAAAACAAGTGATTTAAGGAGAGTTTTAAAATGTACAGAAATTTATCAGCCAATAAATGTGATTCAAGAATTTGAAATGGAAATTTAGAAGGAAATCAGGAGTACAGAGGATGTAGGAGGAGCTGGGAAGGGGTCCATGGTTAGGAGGTAATATTCAGAATTCAGTCTGTAGATGTTACATAGCACAGATCAGAGTAAAGTCTGGAGTGTAAGAAGAGGGGGGACAAAACTAAACAGGTCAGGATGGCACTCTGCTTTTTGGGTGTAGCCCACATGCTCTGGCCCCATAATGTGCAGAAGCAGTAGCGGAAATATAATCACTACCTAGTCACACAATATCATTAAGGTGACACCTATCTGTGTCCACCACCTTCTGAGAACTGTTTGATGTTACAGGAACAATTTAATTGTTCTGTTTCAGTTCCTTGATGTGTAGAAGGGAAAGAACAATGATAGAAACCTGAAAATGTTACTGAGAAGATTAAATAATGTGTGAACGTATCTAACAAAGGCAAATAAACTCTCTATGAAGACTGCCCAGAGGAGTGATTAATGAAAGAAATTCAAGGACTTTGGTGGAGAAGCGATGCCTATGGCACAGTTCTTTTCAGTACTGGCTGCAAACTGGAGTCACCTGGATGCCTGGGTCCAACCCGCAGAAGCTTGATATAATTGGTCTGCAGCACAGACTGGGCTATGGAGAAGCACTTTATTCCTCCTTCATCTTCTCGTGCTGCTTTACCTCTTTGTGAAGTCAGTTCCAGTTTGTGTTTGAGGGCTTCCTCCTTCAATCCCTACTCAGTCAGGTGATACCAGGGGACACAGATCTGGCTAATCAGAATCTCTGAGTCCTCCGTCATGGGTACATACACCTCCCTGCCAGGAGACACTATGAGACACGGGGAGGTCTTCGAAGGACAGGATGGAGAGAAGCCTAGTTCTGAGCACCTTAGCTAGCCATGCCTGAAGCTGCTCTAAACCCTGTACTTCTAAGCAGACTGTGCAGCCATGCTCCCTTCTTTGCTTAACCAAGTTTGAGTCCAGTTTTTCTTTCATTTTTGATAGAGAGAGAGAGAGAGAGAGAGAGAGAGAGAGAGAGAGAGAGAGAGAGGAGCTTACCTAATACATTCTGTCTCCCTTATACCCAAATTCCCAAGTTCTTTGCCTATAGGTGAGTATGGCCATGATTTCTGGTAATAGCGCTGCTCAAGTAATTCAGCAAAAGGGCCACTCTGGGTTAAGCATGACATTTAGTTAACTAATTAAAATCAAAGAGACAATGTCTTTTGGCTGCTAGTCCCAGACAGATCCCTGGGTGACGAGGCTGGGCCAATGAGTCTCAGAATGTCACCTTCTGGGTTATACTGGAAGAACCAGGTTTCCGAATCTAAACTGGGAACGACCGTAAAACTTACATCTCATGTAAGAAAGGTGCCTTAAACACCAGTGGGCTGTCTCAGTGGTTCTGAACCATTTAGTTTCTATTTGATCTTTAACCACAAGTAGTCAGAAAACAGCTTGGCTCATGCTACTCAGCAATTTCTCTCAAGGGCAAGGATTCACATCATGAGTTTTTTTTTTTTTTTTCAGGTCTGATTACTAAATTTCCCACTTCATTTATTGCGGGGCACTATGTGTGTTCTCTGAGAGCAGCATGGAATAGAAAAGACACGTTTTGTAGAAAGAAGTTGGGTGATGAGGGTGCATCTCTTTCCCCAAAGTTGCATTCTGTCACATCGGACCTGGAGAAGAGCAGCACACCAGAGCGGCTCAATGTGCTATTCAAGAAGATAACGGAAGGATGCCATTGAGTGATGAGAGAGCAGGACAATGCATGGCAGCTCCTTCTGGAATACTGAGGGACTGGAATGGCAGCCCTGCCCTCCTCCAACTTCACAGGTAAATCCTACCTTTTCATGTTATGAAGACGATTGTAGATTTTGTTGGAAAACTTAACCACTAGAGGGTCCCTCTGTTCAACGTTGGGGCATATCATTTGAAAGATTTTTACACAAGTAAAGAGATAGAGATGAAAGAGAGATGGAGGAGAGAGAGAAACACCTGCAGGTTTGAAAATATGAATAAAAGAGAAAAATGCCAATTGGAAGGTAGTAGGCTTGCTTGAGTTCATTAATATCTGCCTATGTTCTGCTAAGGCTGTCCGCCAAGCACTTTAAGTGAAATTGCTTCTCTTTGAAGGAGGAAGTGATTTTGCTATAAAATGCACAATGGCATATTGATAATTACTGATTATTACTGACTAGTCTATTTAACAGCAGGGTGGAAGATTGAGGTGGGTGGTTGCATCTCCCCCACCCCCACCATGAAAATCCTGATAGGTAAATTGAATAAAGGGTCAGATTTTGTGATTCATAAGAAATATCTATTTGGTCATGTAAATAATGAAAATATATTTATCCTGGCTCACAGCTACTAAAGCACTTGAAATTTCATAACTGAGGAGAACCATCAAAGTGTCTTTGTTTGTTATGAGGTGACTTTGGGACCCCACTCATAGATGAGCCCCAGTTGCCAGGAGAGACAACCCTATGATTACAGGGTTGGGACTTTCAATCCCACACATGACTTCCTGAGAAGGGAGGGGGGCTGGAGGTTGAATCAGTCCCCAACAACCAATGTCTTCATCAATCATGTCTGTGTAATGAAGCTTCCATAAAAACCCAAAAGGTTGGTTCAGAGAGCCACTAACTCGATGATATGTGGAGATTTCGGGAGAGTGACATGCTTAAAGAGAGCATAGAAGCTCCTCATCTTGTCCCCATGCCTTGCCTTATGAATCTCTTCCATGTAACTATTGCTGAGTTACGTCCTTTTCTAATAAACCAGAGATCAAGTAAGTAAAACATTTCTCTGAGTTCTCTGAGTCACTCTAGCAAATATATTGAACCTGAGGAGGGGATCATGGGAATGAACCTCTGATTTATAGCCCGTCAGTCAGATGAACAGGTGGCAACAGGTGAAAAATGCTTTTGACTTGAGATGCTAGACTTAGATACAATTAATTCAGAAAATTTATGAGCTTCTGCCATGAGATGAATTGTGCCCAGAAAACACCCTTCGTAAGTGTTTGGGTGTTTATAAATGTGGCTCAAAAAGAAGGTTCTGTCTTCCTTGGTTTGGAAGTGGCCGTGGATGGCCATAAAATGAGGTCAGATCTTAAACATTTTCTTCTCTCACTTAAAAACTTGAGGGGTCCAGATCATTGTTAGTAAAAATACATCTATAAGTGAAGTCTTTGTCAGCATTGTATGTCTAAAGCATTTTGGTCCATTTTTAGTTTTGCTGACAGTAAGAATATATTTTCAGGCTGGCTGAGATAGTGAGTCAGATTGAAATAATTGTCCCTGCATGGACACACTGATTAAGCTGGTGAAGATTTTATGGCTGCTGTTTTTGTACTTTTGTTCATATTGTTTTTCTTCCCCCATTGGTAATGTCTTGAAGTCTTTCTCATGTATTTACATTTAATTAATCTTTTAAGACTGTTAGGATCTTAGAATATCTTCAAAGTCTTCAGTCTTCCCAAAGGAATGATTCTTCTGAATGAAGACTCTAACATATGGCCCTAGATTATGTGAATATCATCTTAAAATTTATTGTATTCATTTGTTATGATTATTATATAAATTACTGTTAACCATTATGTATGGAGATTTTTACCATCTATATAAAAAGGAGAGAACTGAGATTTAAACACCATGTATGCTTGACTTTCATACATTAAATCATCCACCCATTAATTCAGATGTATGCTTAAGCATGGAAGACTTTCTACTTTTCAGAGGATGCCACATTGGCTATGATTGGTCCTGCATGTTACTCCATTAAAGCATTCTCACCTTGAGTTATATATGTTTGCTTCTCTGGACCTCTGGTGCGTACAAAAAGGTGAATCCTTGAGGGAAAGATTTGTCTTGTTCATCTTTATATCTCTTATATCTAAAATAGCACAGGTGACATCTTAGGCATGGTACCATCTTTCCTCCATCCATTCATCAGGTCAGTCATTCATTTCAGAACCATATTGAAGCCCGCAGAATGAAGAGTATGAACCATACTCTGTCCCAGGGACTTTAATTTCTAGGGATACTAAAATGAAGCCCACAGTATCTCTGCCTCCCAAAAAGTCACTGGCCAGTGGTGGAGTATTTATATTTAAACAAACAGTACCACATAACATTGTTATGGTAGACTAAACTGATAGAAAAATGTATGTCTCTCTGGGTTCCTCACAGGTTGAGGTTCAATCCCCTAGTACCTTTCAAAGACTCAAAGTATAATATTGCCTTTAATGCCAAATCAAGTGTTACAACAAACACTAGTGTGTTTTAAATGCTTTTGCATTAGACACATAAAATCCAATGAAATATAATTTTACTGCTTGCAAATATTAAGATTTCTAAACTATTCATAGGATACAAGTCTGAACATAGCTGTTAAGTCTACCTGACATAAAACTGTAATAGGTATGGATGTCCTTGTGCTCATAAGTGGGGGGTGTATGAAAAAACACAAAGGATTAGCCAAGGGAATATATGCAAAGGAATCTGGGTATGTGTATACATAAAGGAATCTTGCTATGCAAAAACTGTTCTGGGTATGTGACCATGTGGGAATAAGGGGTTTGGGAAAATAATGGTACCTTCCCCTCACCAAACTCTTAGGATTAATGGCAATATGTGCTCTCCACAAGAAGGTACTTACAGAGCTACAAGACACAACAGGTATGCTGTAGGAGGGCTCAGTTTGGAGGATGAAAGGGATGTGAGACATCTGGGAGAACACTCTTGATTGACTCATTCCCTCATTCCCTCTACTGTGTATTTATTCTCTCTGGGTCATTTTCCTGTTCCTGATTTAAGACTCATTTGAATTGCAGTTGACCTAGATTATGGTGATGGGAGGAATTGGGAACGAGATCCGAGATGCTTTATTAAGTGTCAGTTAAGCATTTGACTCCCTAACTTACTGCTCTTACTTGATATGGTGAAATGTTCTGTTCTTACCCAAAATTGATATATGTATACTTATCTCTTATATTTTAAAGACATAAAACTATAAAATGAAGTGAGTAATAAAGAAAGCACTGTTAACTCTTTGGTGTGTGGGACTGTGGATATGGGGTGTTCTGCCATTTCTGGTTAGTGACAAATTGCCAAAGGACATTTGAAGATGTCTCATCTCTCCCTCAGGTGGGAGAGATGATTATCAATCATAATTGTACTGAATGAAGGCTGGCAAAGCAATGCTTTGAATATAATGATATGATAGAAACAATGTCTCTCATCCCCTGTTAAATGCCATTTTGCTGTCAGATTCTGATGATGTTCTTTATATAATCCAAAATATTGGGTGGTGAGAGTCACTACATTAAAAAAATGTCTCTGTTCTAAATGTGTGCCAATATTATTACAGCAAGAAATTAAATCAGAATGAAAGGAAGGAGTGATGATTTGTGCTATATGTGGATCACTGTAGATTTATAGAAAAGTTGTAAACCAGATTCCTATCTCTGAAGGGTTTGCATAAAACTCCTTTCCTATGGAACACAGACCACGAGTATTAACAAAGAAAGTATATAAACAGTTAAATCCAAGCTACCTCAATCTCCCCACTAAATTGATTTTATTTATATCAACTCAGCCTGGATAGCTTATTTATTGAGTTTTTTTCCTTTTAAAGAAACATGTGTCGAGAAGAGAAGTACCTGACTTTACTCAGATCAAAATTCTTTATTTCATAGAAAATAATGTCATTAGGAAGCAGGTGCAACAATGCTTTATTCTCTTTTATAACATTAAGAGTTTCTGTCTTCTCCAAGAAACATTTTGAGTTTTTGAGTTAACAGTGATGCACACAGAAAACATGAATTGGGAATAACAAGGCTGAAATTAGTTATTTTTAAAGGGCATCTTTCCAAATTGGACTTGATATGAGCTTTATTACTGGTATGATGGCTGGCTGAGGATGGCAAATCAGGAAAAATGACAAAAGGCTAGGTAACTGGTCTTGTTTTACATCTTCATTAATGATCGAAAAGGAGCAAACAGCACATTAAATTTGGATGATATTAATTCAATAGCTTTTGAAAGCCCTAGTGAGGTCAGGGAAAGAATTTTATAAAAGGCCTGTAAAACTTAAAATTGATGGAACAAATATTTAAATGAGAGAAAGGAGATTTTGCAGATCTTGAGAACAGGTAATGCTCAGGACCAATACTTAATGAAAACGGTGTATTGTTAATGAGAACTACTGAATAATACCTCAGATTTGTAATGGGAAAAATTAATGGGATTTGCAATATGACCCAAGGGTGAAAAGATAAAAATAAATTAGGATAGTATGCCTAATACTTGAACTTAAGAATGTGAACATTTATACAAAATGAAGATATCACCCACAAATATGTTTCCTCATTTCAATAACAATAAATAAAAGATAGGAGAATCATTGTATGTGTCAGTCATCCATAACATCTATGCTTAAATTTTCTGTTTACTTCCCTGAGCAATTAGAATTATATCCAGGTCCTCCTATGGCTTATTTTATTTTTTATTTTTTGCTAAGTTTTATTCACTTATTTTGAGAGAGACAGAGGTAGTATAATAGGGAGAGGCAGAGAGAGAAGATAAAGAATCTTCCAAGCACACAAAACTGTAGGAACATGACCTGAGCTGATACCAACAGTCAGACGCTAACTCTCTGAGCCACCCAGGCACCCTCCCCCCAAATCTTTTATGACTTCTAAGTTGAGGATTTAAGTTGTTTTTCTATCTACTGGGAATGTAGCCATGAATAAAATAGACCAAATTTTGCCCTTACTAAACCAATATTCAACTGGAGGGAGACATAAACAATTTGGGGGGTAAATCTAAGAATTTTAAGAATAAAATTAGTCAATGCTGAATGTATATTTTGGAAAGTGTTGAAAATTTTATTAATTGCATTTATGTTAAACCTTATTAATAGAAGAGTTAAAATAATAAATTTAGTATCCCTGTTAGTTGTCTGAATAACAAATCACCTCAAATTTCATTGTTTAAAATAATATCAGTCATCTCTTGTTATTATACTGAACATTTGGGGATATTAACAAAGCTCTGTGAGATCATGCTTTCTTGGATTCTCTTCACTGTTTTAGGGAAATGGTGTTTGGGCATCTCTAAAGCTCCTGTGCTCTGCTGTCTGGTACTCTGCCTGGGGAAGCTCAAACAGCAGGAGCTATAACAGCCACAGCTCTTTCGGCATCGCTCTGTGTCCTCGTAATTTGTCAGCATGGTGGCCTCAGAATAAATCTGAGCTCCAAAGGCAAGTGGGCAGGAAGTAAGAAAGAAAACCAGGTGGGAACAGTTTTGCCTTTATAGCCTAATCTAGGATCACTCACTGTCACTTTTGCCACAATTCAGTTGGTGAGAAATTTATGAAGGTCCACCAGGATCAAGGAGAGAAAGCATAGACACTATCTTTGGTTGGGAGGAATATCAACATGTTATGAGGAGTAAACACAGGACAACATATATATCCTGCTGTGGTAGTCCTTGGAAAATACAATCTGCCATGCCAAATGATAATTGCTATACTATTGTGTACAATGCAAGTTGATGAATTTCCTGGTAAATAAATTCTAAGAGACTGAAGGTCAGCAAGAAGAAATAATATCATTACAGTGAAAGTTTTAAACACATGCTACATAACAACATATTATGAAAGAGCTGACACAAGTTGTTGTATGATTTTGTATGATATGATTTCATAGAAGAGGTTCTATAAGTTTTGGGGAAAGAGGCCACCATGGAACAATCTAAGAAATTTGCATATTGAAGAAGGACCTTCCTCCTCTAGACTAGACTGTAGGCTAATAAGGGGCTAATGTATTTCCAAGCGACAGGAAGAGTGAATAAAAGCTAGGAGATGAGAACGTTCTTAGAAAGTCTGATTTGAGGACAGTGGGAAGACAGGGAAATTTCCTCAAGAGACTGATTAAAACAATAACGATGACAAAAACCTAAGCAAACTAGAAGGACCACAAGGACATAAACACTTCTATTATGCTTGGTAACGCATTAGAGAACAAAGGGTTAAGACAATAGAAAATTAAGATCTTGGCCTTCCTTGAATTGTGAACTGAAATTTGTTAAGGAAATCATTGACAATATGGTAGTAGAATATTTGGACTTTAAAACTTGATTCTTTATGAGTAGGTAAAAGGAAGACATGATGACAGTTTTCTACACAAGTAGAATGAAGTATGGCATATAGGTGTGTCCTGAGCAAAAGCCAATTGGCACCTCTGTTGACTTTACTGACTTTGTTTCAGAATCACTCAAATTCACTGAGAAGTCACTTCTTTCACATCTTTTTGATTAAGGCAGTTACAAAGATCAGTCTAGGTTCTAGGAGATGAGGCTCCTTCTAATGCTTCTTAATTTTATATGAGAAAAGAGCCAGAATGAACTCAGTTGTTGCTCGATCTAGATTATCTATCTTCCAGACAGGGAGACCCTGGAAGGTAGAGATCAGTTCTACTCATCATTGTAACCTCAGTGCTTGGGACAGTGCTACGCATAAAGTATGTATATATTGAGTGAAAGAAAGTAGTAGCCCTCACTTGGATAATGATTGATTTATGGATCCTTTTTAAAAAATCTTTATTTTTTTGTTTCAAGTTTTTATTTAAATTCTAGTTAGTTAACATGTAGTGTAACATTGTTCTCAGGTTTACAATAGTGATTCAACACTTGCATAAAATATCCGGTGCTCATCACACATACACTACTTAATCCCCATCACCTATTTAACTTAACCATCTCTCCACCCACATACCTCCCCTATGGTAACCATCAGTTTGTTCCTTATGATTAAGAGTGTGTTTCTTGGTTTGCCTCTCCCTCTCTCTTTTTTCCTCCTTTAGTCATTTGCTTTGTTTCTTAAATTCTGCATAGGAGTGAAATCATGTGATATTTGTCTTTCCCTGACTAACTAATATCACACAGTATAATACTTTAGCTCCATCCATGTTGCAAATGGCAAGATGGCACTCATTTTTATGGCTAAGTAATATTGTGTATATATATCTATATATAGCACATCCTCTTCATCCATTCATTAGTCAATGGACTTTTGGCTATTGCTGATAATGCTGTACTAAACATCATGGTACATGTGCCCCTTTGAATCTATATTTTGAAGTGAAATTGCTGAATGGTAGGGTAGTTCTGTTTTTTTAGATGTCTTTTTTTAATGTATATTTATTTTTGAGAGAGATACAAATATAGAGACAGAGACAGAGAGACAGAGCATGAGTGCTGTAGGGACACTGAGAGAGGGAGACACAGGATCTGAAGCAGGCTCCGGGCTCCGAGCTGTCAGCACAGAGCCCTATCCAGGGCTTGAACCCATGAGCCAAAGTCAGAAGTTAAATTGACTGAGCCCCCCAGGCGCCCAGGAGAGCCCAAGGGGAAGTATTTTTAACTGTTTGAGGAATCTCGATAGTGTTTTGCACATTGGTTGCACCAGTTTGCACTCCTGCCAAGAGTACAATAGATCTCTGGTTTCTCCACATCTTCCCCAACACCTCTTGTTACTTGTGTTGTTGATTTTAACCGTTCTGACGGGTGTGAGGTGATGACTCATTGTAGATTTGGTTTGTATTTCCCTAATAATCAGTTATGTTGAGTATCTTTCCATGTGTTTCTTAGCCATCTAGGTGTCTTCTTTGGAAAAATGTCTATTCATGTCTTCCATCCATTTCTTAACTGGATTATTTGTTTCTTGGATGTTGAGTTTTATAAGTTCTTTTTTTTTAATTAATTAATTAATTAA
>NC_043708.1:16625837-16634645 GCF_006229205.1 Suricata suricatta | reverse complement strand
CACCCAGTGCTCTTCCCCTTAAGTGCCCTCCACCATCACCACCACCTCTTTTCCCCCCTCCCCCTTCCCCCTCAACCCTCAGTTCATTCTCAGCATTCAATAGTCTCTCAAGTTTTGCATCCCTCTCTCTCCCCAACTCTCTCTCCCTCCTCCGTTCCCCCTGGTTCTCCATTAGGTCTCTCTTGTTTTCCTGCTAGACTAGATTTTGGATACTAACCTTCTATCAGATACCTAATTTGCAAATATCTATTCCCATCCTGAAGGTTGGCTTTTAGTTTTGTGAATTGTTTCTTTCGTTGTGCAGAAGCTTTTTATCTTGATGAAGTCGCAATAGTTCATTTTTTATTTTGTTTCCCATGCCTCCTGAGACATGTCCAGTAAGAAGTTGCTATGGCTGATGTCAAAGAGGTTGCTGCCCGTGTTCTCCTCTAGGATTTTGATGATTTCCTGTCTCAAATTTTTATCTTTCATCTATTTTGAATTTATTTTTGTGTATGGTGTAAGAAAGTGGTCCAATTTCATTCTGCATGTTGCTGTCCAGTCTTTCCAACACCATTTGTTGAAGAAACTGTCTTTTTTTACACTGGATATTCTTTCCCACTTTGTCAAAGATAAATTGACCATATAGTTGTGAGTCCATCTACTGGTTTTCTATTCCGTTCCATTGACCTATGTTTCTGTTTTTGTGTCAGTACTGTACTGTTCTGATGACTTACAGCTCTGTAATATAGCTTGAAATCTCGAATTGTGATGCGTTCAGCTTTACTTTGTCTTCTCAAGATTGCTTTAGATATTTAGGCACTTTTGTGGTTCCATACAAATATTAGGATTGCATGTTCTAGATTTTTGAAAAATGCTGCTGATATTTTGATGGGGACTGTATAAAATGTGTAGTTTTGGGAAGTATAAGCATCTTAATGACATTTATTCCCCCAATTCATGAGCATGGAAAGTCTTTCTTTGGGCTGTCTTTATTTCCTTCAACAGTATTTTATAGTTTCCAGAGTACAGGTCTTTCATTCCTTTGGTTAAGGTTATTCCTAGGTAGCTTTTGTTTTTGGTGCAACTATAAGTGGGAATGATTCGTTGATTTCATTTTCTGCTGCTTTGTTATTGGTGTATAACAATGTAACAGATTTCTGTATATTAATTTTGTATCCTGTAGCTTTACTGAATGTATTTATCAGTTATGGCAGTTTTTGATAGAGTCTTTTGGATTTTTTAACGTTTATTTATTTATTTTGAGAGAGGGAAGTAGAATTATAGAGACATAGAAAGAGAGAGAGGGGAGAGAGAGAGAAAGAGGGGAGAGAGAGAGAGAGAGAGAGAGAGAGAGAGAGAGAGAGAGAGAGAGGGAGATAAAGCTATTATGCAGGGCAGAGAGAGAAAGAATCTGAAGCATGTTCCAAACTCCAAGCAGAGCCTGACGTGGGGTTTGATCTTATGAACTGTGAGAAAATGACCTTACCCAAAATCAAGTGTTGGATGCTCAAAAGACTGAGCCACCCAGGCCCTCCACTTTTCATTTTTTTTAAATACAGTATGTCATCTGCAAATAGTGCAGATGAAAGAATGCTTCTTTCTTAACAATTTGAATGTCTTTTTTCCCCTCATTGCTGTGGCCAAGATTTCCAGTATTGTTAAATAACAGTGGTTAGAGTGGACATCCCTGTCTCATTCCTGTTTATAATGGAAATGTTTTTAGTTTTTTTCCCATTGAGGATGATATTAGCTGTGGGTTTTTCATATATGGCCCTTATTATGTTGAGTTATGTTCCTTCTAAACCTATTTTGTTGAGTTTTTTTTTTTTTGAATCATGGATGATGTTGTATTTTGTCAAATGCTTTTTCTGTAACTATTGAAATGATCATATGGTTTTTAGCAGATTGTTCAGAACATTCCATCCTAAAAGAGCAGAATTACATTACTTTCAAGTGCATATGAAATGTTATCCAAAATAGATCATATATTATGTCACAAAACATGACCCAGCAAATACAAAAAATGTGAAATCATACCATGCACCTTTTCTGACAACAGCGCTATAAAACTAGAAGTCGACCACAAGAAAAATATAGAAAGACCACAAATTCATGGAGGTTAAACATCATGCTACTCAACAATGAATGAGTCAACCAGGAAATTAAAAAAATAAAAATAATACATGGAAACAAATAAAAATGAAAACACTAAGGTCCAAAACCTTTGGGATACAGCAAAAGTGGTCATAAGAGGGAAGTAAATTGTAAAACATGCCTCCTTTAAGAAGGAAGCAAGAGTCTCAAATACACAACCTGTGCTTACATCTGAAGAAGCTAGAAAAAGAATAACAAATGAAGACTAAAGGAAGCGGAAGGAAGGAAGTAATAAAGATTAGAGTGGAAATAAAATGATATAAAAGCTAAAAACCAAATAGAACAGATCAATGAAATCAGGGGCTGGTTCTTTGAAAAAAATAATAAAGCCGAAAAAATTCTAGTCAGACTTATCAAAAAGAAAAAGAAGGGACCCAAATAAATAAAATCACAAATGAGAGAGGAGAAATAACAGCTAATGTCACAAAAATAAACACAATTACAAGAGAATATTATAGAAACTATATGCCAACAAATTGGACAACCTGGAAGAAATGGATAAATTCTTAGAAAGCTACCAAATTACTTAAATTCTTTTAAGCTACCAAAACTAAAACAGGAAGATATAGAAAACTTGAACAGATTGATAACAGCAAGGAAATTGAATCAGTAATCAAAAAATTCCCAACAAACAAAAGTCCAGGCTCAGATGGCTTCACAGGCAAATTCTACCAAACATGTAAAGAAGAATTAATTAATACCTATTTTTCTCAAACTACTCCAAAAAATTGAAAAGGAAGGAAAAATTCTAAATCCATTTTATTAGACCAACATTATCCTGATACCAAAACCATATAAAGACTCCACTAAAAAAGAGAAGAGCACTAAAAACCAATATCCAGGATGAACATGGATGCAAAAATCTCTCAATAAAATACTGGCAAACTGAATCCAACAATACATTAAAAAGATATTCAGTAAAATCAAGTGGGATTTATTCCTGGATTGCAAAGGTGGTTTGATGATTTGATATTTGCAAATCAATCACTGTGATACATCACATTAATAAAAGAAAGGATAAGAACCATATGATTTATAGTTTCTTAAATCAGGTCTAAAATCCCCATAATTGGTCTTCTCATTTCCACTGATAGGTTTAGTCCCATATACATCCAAATATGGACAACCTAATTGATCAGATTCTCCACCCAAGCTACAACTGATGTGTACTATTCTGTAGTACATGTTGGTTGGTTAGTTTCATTACATATACATTTTTTTTATTAAAGAGTTAGAACTTTGTGTGACATTTTGCAAAACAAACTTACTAGATTGGGATCCATGTGAAAAAGTCTCTCCTAACTTAAACTCATGGCCTCTGTGACTCTATTTCACAAAGCAGTCGAGAACCCAATTCTTTATATTTTTATATTGTAGGCTATTCTTTAATTGGACATCATTTCGTATTCATAGCTCATTCTCAGATGTTTTGCTTAAAATGACCTGTGTCCAGTATTTCTCAACAGTATCTCAATAAACTTTCCAGACTTCATACAATTGCCCCAAATATTGACAATGTATTCAGATGGAGCATGCCAAATGTGAACACAATACTGCAGATAATCTTTATAAACCTACTTCACTCCTCCCACACCTACACTTCAGAACCACCACTGATGGAGTATTACTCCCTCATTTCATTTTTGAGTTTTGAATCAATAGCAGTGATTCAAATCACAATGATACAATTCAGCTGTGGTGGTATTGCCATTCTTTCCTATAATTTCTGCCAGGCAATAAACATAGACTCGTGTTTACTCTGACAAGGATGAAGACTGGCTACAATAAATAAACACAACTCTCTGAAAAACCATCATGGCCCTTCTTCCTCACTCTCCATATACAAAGATTGCACTGAAATAATTTCTATCACATATAGGCTAGCTTTCTGAAACCTAAAGCAATCAGTGAGGCTCTCTTAAATGCTACTGCTTCCAGGAAGTCTTCCTAAAGGAATCTAACAAGGCCTCCAATGTTCATAGTGATTTGTTTATATTTTTGATTTTTAGGTATTCATTGAGCAAGTATTTATTAATATATGAATATTTATATTATATTTATGTTAATAAATATAAATATTTATATATTAGGTATTCATTGAGCAAGTATTATTAATATATAAACACATAGTGCTAACTAATGGGGATACAAAAATAGATAAGGAAAACAAACACAGACTCCATTTTACAAATTGGATTGGTGAGGGGCTCAGTTGGTTGAGCATCTGACTTTGAGTGTCTGACTTGGGCTCAGGGCATGATCACAGGGTTCATGAGTTCGTGCCCTGCACCAGACCTGGTGCTGATGATGAGGAACCTGCTTGGAAATCTCTCTCCTTCTCACTTTCACTCTCCCTCTCCTCCACTCATGCTTCCTCTCTTTGTCTCTTTCTCAGACTAAATAAATCAACTTAAAAAAATTGGATTGGTGATATAAGGGAAACAAGTATGGGTCATATGACAATAAAAATATGTGTTTCTGTGTGTCTGTATGTGTGCATGTAGTGTTGGAGGAGTTACAAAAAGTACTACAAAAAGGCTCTTAAAGGAAGTGACATTTAAGCTGAGACGTGAGAACTTAATAATGTAA
Organism: Suricata suricatta; assembly: GCF_006229205.1. Classification (NCBI taxonomy): domain Eukaryota; kingdom Metazoa; phylum Chordata; class Mammalia; order Carnivora; family Herpestidae; genus Suricata; species Suricata suricatta. The sequence continues at coordinate 16,629,920 of NC_043708.1, read as the reverse complement.
TGGATATAACCAAGGCTGGGGGTCGGAGAGTGGAGCTGGATGAGGCTGAAGGGAGGATCTGCTCAAGCTCTAGATACTAAAGAGCCTGGTTTAAGAAACTGAAATCCAGAATGTTTAGAGATGCAGCAGGTGAGGCTTAGTTAGGACCCAGGTGTGGCAACGAGTTTAATTTTAACTCAAAAGTGCTAGAGAAAACCATTGGAAAATCTTATGTAAGGAATCATGCGATTTCATAATGAATATCTTGTATCTTTTGAAGTTTGCACGTTTTTCACTATTTACCTTAATTTCTTTTTCTAAGTGAGATAAGCCACTTTTGTCCTCAGGTTGGTACCTGATAGAAGATAGAAGTTCCTTAAAGAGCTGTTGAATTGAATTGAAAAACAAAACAAAAGGAAAACTAATTTACTTGTTTTTCTCAGGTTTATCCATTGTTTGATTAAATATTAGTTATCCAGTGTTATACATCAGATTCCCCCAGAACTTAGTGGCTAAGGAAACAATGATCATTTATCGTCTTTCACATATCTCACTGTTGCTCTGGGTCAGGATCTGGGGGAGCAGCTTAGTTGAGAAGTTCCGGCATAAGGTCATTCATGAGCATGTGGCTCACCGGGCTGCAGCCATCTGAAGGCTTGCTGGGTTTGGAGCATCTCACGCACATGGTGGCTCACTTGCATAGTTAGTTAGAATATCAGTTCTGGTTGTCTACGAAAGTCTTAGTTCCTTTCCACTTGGGCCTTGGCACTGCTTAAATGTTCTCATGGCATGGTAGCTGGCTTCTTTTAAGGGGTGGTTCTAGAGAACAAAGTGGAAGCTGCGATACTTTTTATGATGTAGCCCTAATTCAGTGAGAGTGAGCAATCACAAGAGCATGGATGCCAAGAACCAAGGTTCACTGGGAGCCATCCTGGAGTTTGGTTGCCACAGGTTGTATTTATTTTATTTTATTTATTTTATTTTATTATTTTTTAAAATGTTTATTTTTGGGAGACGGAGACAGAGCATGAATGGGACAGGAGCAGAGAGAGAGGGAGCACAGAATCCAAAGCAGGCTCCAGGCTCTGAGCTGTCAGTCAGTACAGCCCAATGTGGGGCTTGCACTCTCGAGCTATGAGATCATGACCTGAGCCGAAGTCGGAGGCCCAGCCAACTGAGCCACTGAGGCACCCCACAGATACTGAATGTGTTTACCACAGATTGGTTAGGAGTCTTCATACCTTGTTTTCTCTTTTCTAGGTCTGGTATTCTCCAGCAGGGCTGCAGATGAGGCTGATTTCTCTATTACAAAGATAATCTGGAGATTCTAAGCGAATGCTCTAGTCTGTGCAGAAGTCCACCTCTGGCTGCTGAAAACAATTTAGTGTCCTTCCGCTCTCAGCCTCTTATTTATTTATTTATTTATTTTTTTTATTTTTTTTTTTTTTTTTTTGCCACCATGGGGACCAGATGGTAAAACTCTCAGGAGTACTGGTGGCTTTTAAAGCATATTTACAAGATTACATGAGACAGCATGTCTTTAATTTGCTATTTAGCTGAAGAGAAATGTTTCTCTTTTTGGGAAATGGTTTTGTTAAGGTACTGGAACAAGAGATAGGAAATTAGGATTTCTAGGATCAATTTCCTAACTGACTTATAAGTTGTTGTGTAGCCTTCAGCAAAGAACCTGATGTGCTTATGTGTAAAACAGGGATATGAAGAGTAAATCCCTATTTCAAGGGAATGCACCATCGTTGAATTCATATTGTTGTAATAGGCTTTGAAAACTCTCACAAGAAAAGTACTATGGAATGCAAACTATTATGGCATAAAGCTTTTGGGGGTAGAAGGTGCCATGTGCCTGAGAAATATCAATCACTCTATTTTATCTGCTTTCGGATATTGCCTTTTAATTTCAAAAAGTATCTCGTTTTCTAGAATTGTGACAGGACAAAGGGCAAGCTCAAATTGCATTTTGTAAATGATACATTATTTTGGTAGCTGTCTTTCTGATAACTTTAAAATGGCTCTATCATTCTCATATGGAATTCACCCCATAATCAAATAACACCACTCAAAGATGATAATTGCCTTTTACTCTGACGCTAGCAATAAAAGGTGTATCACATTATACACACAGTTCCTTACTGCTTAAAGCATGATTCTAATAACTATGGAAGTCTGGGGGAGGATAAGGGAAGAAGAGAAATTTAACTATAAGCTTGTGACATGATTGGTACATATAGTAGTGCATATAATACATTCGTGTATATGTATATATACATATACATAGACATATAACATAATTTAGTATATATCTGATACGTATTCTTTGTTTTTCTTTTAGTAATATATATTTATGTTCTTGAAAATTATTTTGGGTCTGTCAAGGAGAGAGGGAAAGGTAGATCCTGAATGTTATGGAAGTTTTACAAAGGATTCAGTTAAAATGACCGTTGACAGTATATGATATGCACATATGATCAAAGTTCACTCTTGGCAAAATTTAGAGTAGTTGGACTTTTATTTTCAAATTTTCTCCCTTCCCCAACCTGTTCCTCTTTTTAATCAGTTATGCTGCCACTCTTTACCTTTAGGAATCCATTAGTCTCATGCTGTTTCTCTATCAAAATCTCCTCTTGAGTATGAGGCTGAAATTTCTGCCCATGAAAAGCAAAAGTGACAGGAAGCAGTTTAAAATATGACCTCAGCCTAGGGAATTTGCAACTGGAACAAGAATGAAGGTCCTGTGGTAGAAGTTGACAAATGGCCCTAATGTATCTCTTAGTGACAAAGAGACTTCCTCACCTACAACCAGTATGATCGGCTCTGCCCCCAACAAATCCAATACCAATTTGGAATCCTGTGGGAAGAGTGAGAAATGGTAAAGAGGAGGTAAATCAGAGCAGGAAAAGGGCAGGAATCAGAGCTACAGCATCTCAAGTAAATCTATTTAGCACCCTGTATTCTTGTCACTCCAAGTAGTTAGCCATTATTTCTTTTTATTCAGGAGGGAAAATCTCTGTTAAGCGCAAAACAACAAAAAGTGTATGACAAATGATTCCAAGAACAAGAACTTAAAATCATAAATATTCATTGTTTTTCATGGTTTTGTGGATTGACTAGGTGTTTCTTCTGGCCTGGGTCAAGTTAGTTGGGATAGAATAATTTAGGATTGCTTCACAAACATATCTCGTGGCTGGAAATAGTCGGTCTAGGGCACTTCATCTACCTATCTGGTGGCTGGCTTTGAATGTTACATGGGTCAAGGCCTCGTAGATCTTGTCACCCAGCAGGTTATCCCAAGTTCATTTCTTTGGAGCTGGATGGGTCCCAGCAATAACAACAAGCAAGCCCCAAATGCACAAGTGTTTACTCATATCACATTTTCTCGTACCGCATTGAACAAAGTAAGCCAAAGGCTAGACCTGGCATCAAAGACTAAGAAATTAACTTGACTTTTTAGTAAAAAGAGTTTCAGTTAATTTGTGACCAGTTTTTTTTCTGCCACAGACCATAAATTCTATCATTACACTTGGAGTCTCTTCTTTCCTATTGGTCCCCAAACATTAAAAATATGTTTCTTCATTGTTTCCCAATGGTTACTAAGTATCAAAGCACCCTACTCTTCTCTTCCCTAATAAAATATTTTTTGAGAAAGGGTATACAAATTTTGTTTACACTGAAACAGATAATCATTCTCTTTCCTAGGAGTCTACCAGTTTAACATGGAAAGAGTGTTATTGAGCCTAATGTCATCATAACATGAATAGTTCACAGATTTCTACAGACGAGTTTGGAAAGAGGTAATTTAGGGTAAAGCCAGCAATTCCTTTCGATTCTGAAACATTACCAGATACGCCAAGTGGTAACAAGTCGTCTTCAAGAGTCACTGTTTAGAGAAACCAGGCTCAGACTGTCCTTTAAAAGTGGTGCTAAAACAGACACTATCTATTGGAAATCCAACTACCATATTTTCTACTTGTCATTCTCTCATGTATTTTCCTTGCCTGTGCTTTTCCTGATATATAGCTACATGTCTGCAATCTCAAGTATGTCCACTCATCATAATTATTTATCCCTCCATTCAACAAATGTGGCATG
>NC_043708.1:16617965-16625737 GCF_006229205.1 Suricata suricatta | reverse complement strand
CCTGACATATAATTATAGACCTAGAAAAACTTTTTTCTACATCCCTACTACCAGAGACATTCACAAATTGTTTGTCTCCCATGAGCAAGGACTGCAGTGTCCCCATAGTCTCTTGTCTCTGGATTGTGACAGTTCTCTCTCTCTCTCATTATATAACCTAGAGGAAATCTGGTGATCTTTCATCTTTGTCTTTTTTTCCCCTCAGCTTTAGCGAGGAATGATAGATAAATAAAAATCACATCTATTTAAATGTACAATATGGGGCTTTGATGTATGCATATATGGAGAAATGATTACCACAATCAAGCTAATTATCATATCTATCACCTCTTCATTTACCTTGCATGTGTGTGGTGAGAATAGTTAAGATCTACTTTGTTAGCATATTTCAGGTATATAATAGATTATTAACTCTAGTCACCATACTGTACATTAGGTTTCCAGAACTTACTCATCTCACGACTAGAGTACCCTTTGACAAACATCTCCTCATGTCCCCAAACCCCCGCTCCTATGGAACCACTCTTACACCCTTTGTTTTTATGAGTTCAACTTTTTTAGATTCTATACATAAGTACTTTCTCTCTGTGTTTGGCTTATTTCATATAGCATAATGTCCTCCAGGTTAATCTATGTAGTCATGCGTGGCAGGATTTCCTTCTTTTAAAAACTGAATATTTCATTGTATATACACACCAATTTTTCTTTATCCATTCATCCATCAATAGAAACTGAGGCTGTTTCCACATCTTGGTTATTGTGAATAGTGCTTCAGTGAGCACAAGAGTTCAGATATCTATTTGAGATAGCAATTTTATTTCATTTAAATATAAACCCAGAAGTGAGATTGCTGATAGTCCTATTTTTCTTTCTTTTTTTTTTTTTGAGGAACCTCCAAACTGTCTTTCATAATGGTGGTACCAATTTATATTCCTACCAACTGTGTACAAGGGAGAACTTGGTAATCTTGACAGCCCAGAGACATGGTCATTATCTGAATGATACGAAGTTAATTGAGCTGGGTGGGCAGGAAGTAGGAAACATTCTAGGTAGCTTAGTGAGCTGTAGTCATATCAGAGAGTGACAATAATGCTTGAGAGAGTTCAGAGGCTTGTTGCATCAGTGAAGTTTCCAGGGATGTAGGAGGGTGATCCATGCGGGTTTTATATCATCTTTTATTTAAGTTTGTGTGTGTGTGTGTGTGTGTGTGTGTGTGTGTGTGTGTGTGTATTTGTTTAGAGAGCACAAGCAGGGTAGGGGCCAGAGAGATAAGGAGAGAGACAATCTCAAGCAGGCAATGTGCCGTCAGTGCAGAGCCCAATGTGGAGCCCAAACTCACAAACTGTGGGATCGTGACCTGAGCTGAAATCAAAAGTCAATGCTTAACCCACTGAGCCACCCAAATGCCCAGCAATTACATCATCTTTAAACTGAGAAACAAGTGCTGCATCTGCTCTGCTGACCACAAAGAAAGAAACACAGTTGTGTAGGGGGAACCTTCATACTGTATAATCTTCAAGGCTGCCAGTACCCAGTGGAGCTCAGAACAAAACAAAATATGGCTTGGAAGAAGATATAGACTGTGATCCGAGGTTTCCTGCCACTTGGTTCTCATAACTCAACAGAATCCATGGTAAGGGAAGCGCCTGTGGCACGGGGACATACTGTACGGAGCCTCTGGGAAGCCCGTGTAAGAGAATCAGAGTAGATGCCTACACTTTTGGAGAAGGATGATGCTTTCCACTGCCAACAACTATTGCTTGTTAAAGCAAAGGTTGACTTGCTTTGGGGCCAAGTGGAAATTAATGTCTTAACACAGGATAGTTGGAGGCTTAATGATCAAAACTGGTTGTGGTACTCACTGCCAAAACCTGAAAAAAAAGTGGAGATGTTATGGAAGACCAAATCTAGGAAGATTTTAAAGGCTAATGTTAACACCACGAGCAGATGGTTCAGGTTCTTGTTGTATCTGTTCTTACTGCTTTACTACTTTACTCTTAGTCCTTTATTGCACACTTATGGCTTCATCAGGAGTTCCCAATTATAAGTTAATGGAGGAGGAAAATATCAGACTGGCTATAAAATGGATCTTCATAATATGCTGGCACTAGCTAGAAGTAAATGCAACTCTACTTAAGGGTGACCGTATAAAACAGCAGTGGAGGGAAATTCTCCCAGTGGGCAGGACTTTGGGACCAATATCTGGCTTTCCACTTCATGAAGACTTGGCCTGAGGTATGCACCAATGATACTTCAGAGGCATTGAATATGAGTTTTTCACAAGGTTGACAACCTAGAGTAAGATAGGAAAATTAGTGGCAAGGCAGGGTAAGTGGACACATCTCTCAGGATGTGCAAAGATTGTATAGCTCTTCAGTTTGCAGGTAAATGTCAGCCCTGTTTTAAGCACTGCAGGGGAAGCCCAAAATAATCAGGCAAAGTAGATGTTATTAGTAAATAGCAAGGACTGAGCCCTGCAGTATTCTCCTATTTGGAAGTCCAGGAAATAAGAGCCACAAAACATTAACTATCTCTCTGATCCCCCTAAACATTATTGTAAAAGTGATGGTTTTAAAACATATCTGATCAAATTACTTTCCTACCTAAACTGCCTTTAGCTTCCACTTTCGATCAGATAAAGTCCAAACTTCCTATTACGTCGTGTGAAGTATGAAGTCTATATTGCAGTTATTTCATATCTAGAGCTGTACATCCGTGAACAAGATTCAATTCACAGTGTCTGACATATGGTAGGACCTCGGCAAATGCCTGACCCGAGTTATTTAGAAGACTTGGATGGTGCTACTCAGCTGGTGAATTAATGTGTTGGTTGTATAAACCTTTACAGGAATACTTCTTGTCTCTATAACCAGACTGGGAATCTAGACCATGATGTTTAATTTTGTGTGTGTTAATCTGACTGGGCCACAGGGTACCCAGATATTTTGTCAAACATTGTTCTGGATGAAGATGTGAGGGTTTTTGTGGATGAGGCTAACATATGAATTAACTGAGTAAAACAGATTGCTGTCCCTCATGTAGATGGGCTTTATCTAATCAATCAAAGACATGACTATAGGAAAAAAAAAAAAAAGGTTGATGGACAGTCCCCTGAGTAAGAGAAAATTCTTTCTGCCTGATTGCCTTCAGACTGGGACATTACATTTTTTTCTGCCTTTGGACTCAAGACAAAACTTTGGCTCTTCCTAAGTCCTATGCCTGCTGGCCTTTGGACAGGAAGCATATGATTGATTCTCCTGGATCTTCAGTGTGTTGACTCACCCTACAGACTTGGGATTTATGCACCTACCTAATTTCATGAGCCAATTCCTTATAAGAAATCTTTTTATGTTACTCCTATTGGTGCTGTACTTATTTACTGAAGGAATAACCTGTATCAACAACAACAACAAAAAGAGTCATCAATTCAGATTTTTCTTTTCTATATACAAATACCTAGTTTGAGCAATTTGCTCAAATCATTGATTTCTCATTGTTCTAACCCTTATTTTTAATCCCTCATTATTTACTTAGTATTACTGAGATTTTAGCACATTGGTAAATAAATAATAGTAATAGCTTATAAAATTATGAAAGAGTACCAATACAAGCTCTAAAAGTTATACTCATTGATTTAGTCTTGACAACAATTATATGTGGTAATATTAATGTTATCCTGGAAAAAAAGAATATAATTTGTGAGAAATCTTTCTGCCAGTCCCCATGGTATGTTTTATATAAATTATTACATTAAGAGTTTATTATAAACCCACAAGCTACAGATGCAGTACTGCCATTCAGTAATTTTAAACATTTGTTGAAGTTAAAAAATGTGGGAAATGTCAATCTGAACCCCATGTGTCTATGTAAATTGAAGACTCTTTCCCTCTAGAATTCTAACTGGGTTAAGGCTAAGATGTGACTGAAGGTGGAAAGATGCATCTTCTTTTCACTTCAGTAAGTTCCTTGCAACTTAGACTTTAGGGACCACGGCAATACATTTTAGGTCTATTTCCAGGTCCATCCAGACAGAACACTGTGAGCTTGTTTAACGTTCTGTACACTAAAAGCACTGAGTGAGTGCTTATCAGAAGGGGTTGATAAATAACAATGACTGGGAACATTCAGATCATAACAAACAACAGGCTTAAAAAATTCAAAAGAAAATAGAGTTTGAGCTACAATTGACATGAATCTAAAGCATGTGTGAAAAAGAAACACATGTTCAGACCTGAAAATCTGCCATTTCCTGAGTTCCTCCCTTAGCTTTTCTCTCTCTCGAGTATACTCTGGGTTTATTTATTGCTTCTGAACCATTACAGAAAGTCTCCTGGTTCTAAGAGGAGTCACCATCCTTAATAACATAGTGACATGTCTATTGGATTATATTTCATCAATGTACAATTCCAGCCATTGTGTACTTTGTCCAATCCTCTAATACATCCGATGATGTGTTTCTCTATCTAATTATGTTTCCAAATATTAGCAGAGATAATCTTTCCTACATCCCTAGGAAAAGACAAGACTTCATACAGATTCTGAGTTCTTTTTTAAAAGGACAGTCCCTGCTGTGTTTTGCCCTGAGGTATTTTCATTGTGTGTTGCCTGCTCAAAGGCCAGGTGACCATTTTTTTTTAAATTCTTTTTCAAAAGTTTTTTATTTATTTTCGTGAGACAGAAAGAGGCAGCACGAGCAGGGGAGGGTCAGAGAGAGAGGGAGACACAATCCCAAACAGGCCCCAGGCTCTGAGCTAGCTGTCAGCACAGAGCCTGGTGCGGGGCTCGAACCCATGAACCGTGAGATCATGACGCTAAACCGACTGAGTCCATGACCTTTGCCGGTAGAAAATAGGCACTGACCATTGAGGGCCACACATTCAGAGGTTGGCACATGGATTCTAGTTTAAAGAGCATATACCTGTTTCTGCTCGTTCTGCATCAGAGGGTTTAGTAGTAGATGCGTCAGCTGTAGGAGCCATTGTGAGTTTCTCCTCCCATATATATAGGCTTTCAAACTAGATGTAATGACCCAACCACTTACAATGTTTTATCAGAAAATAATTTCTAAATAGAGCTCTAATTCATTATTCTTTTAAAGTTCTTTGAAAGACTAGAGAGAGATTTGCTTGAATTATTTCACAGGAATTTAAATTGTTCAGTTAGTAAAATTAAGCCGACAAATACTGTAAAACACTGAAATCACTGGTTCTTAGAGGTATTAGAGCATTGTGTATAAGGATGATATCAATGGTTGGTATAAACCTATGTGAAGATCTCAAAACATTTTTATATTTCTTTTACTACTACTATCCCAATTTTGCTGTGTTATTGTCTTTTGCTAGTTGTTTTCGATTCCACTTGAAGCACATTTAAGTGATTACATATCCATTGTTAAAACATAAAATACTCATCAAATTTGGCATAGTTCCTGGAAATCTGAAAGAGGTACTCATATTCCTATAAAGAGGTACATCTGAAAATGTCTCCCTTTCTTTTCTGGGGACAAATGCAGAGAAATCTGGAGAGGGCTTCTGAAGATCCTAGCCATTACTCTCTGATGATCACATTATTTGATGAAGATGAAAATTAATTTTGGATTTTCCCTTTTTTCTTGACACCTATGTAAGCTTTGCATATTTATATGAGCACAATCATGTTTACAAGTATTTTCAAAACTATTCTTAGAGATAGATATACTAATATAACTCTAGTATCATGATATATGATGTAAGCTTAAGACTGTGAATCAATTATTTCCAAGTAATATGTAACCCTAAGCCAATTAGCATTTTATCATTTTTTACAAAATAAAATCCATTACTTACAAAGTCAGGGGTGGATTCTTGGTCTTTCCTTCAAAAAGCTATTAATTTGAGTATCTAGAATCTGAGTTGCAGAACAGAATTTGTTGGGTAGAGAAGGCTTTGGGGGGAAATCTGTAAGCTTGGTGAAAACTACTTCTTTTTTATCTATAGCTCATTGTAGGACCCTAACTAAAATAGCAAATGATATGAGACTGTTATTTATAAACACAAATAGCAATAAGAAAAGTAAAAGGCAGGATGAATTGGTCGAGACACACACATATATCCTATATGTTCACTCAATAAACTAGGTGAGATGATGACAAAAGAGGGTCACATCTAAAAATACTAAGACTAAGTTGGGGCTCAAATATTTCCCTAACAAGAGGGGAATAGCTACACTAATATAAAATTATCTGTTGGTAGATAGGGCCAGGCATATGGAAACAAATAGGTGGAAACATCCTGCAAACAGGAACATCAGGATGCCAACTACATCTAAGAGTAAGTTTGCTCTATTCATTGGCTTATAAATTGATGACATGACAATCTCTACCAAGATACCAAAATGGAGACCCTTCCCAACACTTGTTACTCTATGATGATTGGAGAAGTGTTGGCACTTGCTATATAAGCCATGACCTGTAAGTCGGGGCAATACGTGGAAAGCTACATTTCATTTTCCTGAGACAAGGCCCAGGAACACAATGTTTCCAGGCCCTTTTCCTTCCTGTCTTTTTCATCTCTCTTTAAAACATTGATTTCCTGGTAAATGGATAGGAAACATATTAACTGGGATCTTGGCAGGAAGCAGATGGCATATTCAAACCAGTGATTTGAAGAAATTGAAGTAAAGAGATCCTTTAAAAAGAGCTTTGGCAGAATTCAGGAAAATCAGTATGGAAGAGTGAATATCCTGGAGCTGGTGACTGACCTAAATGGACAAAGATTGAAGACATTCAAGGAATTTGGAAAAAGGTCACTGTTAGGACAAAAGCCTGGTTGAGGAATGCAGCTGGGCATCAGTCACTTAGCAGGGAGGAAGCTGGCCTCATGTCCTCACTCACTTAGCTCCTGTTGGCTAAAACCCACACAAAGAAAGAGGGTAAGAGATCCTTTACTATAATCCCAAGGTCTCATCTTTCAGGGGCCTATGCAGAGTGGAAGAGGAAGCACTGAAGATCTTCAGGGGCAAAAATATTCTTTAACACATAAGAGTAGAATAAACAAACTTTTGAGGAACCTTCACATCTGCTTTGGAGCAAACCTATCTGATGTAAACAAAATGGTAAACAGTTTTTCTTTAGATTATTTAAATTCTATTACAGCCATTCATAATATTCAAGATGAGGTCAATATAGAAAAAGGTTTTTTGGGAGTGATCCAAAATGTAAAAGGAGTTCAGAGAAGGTGGGGTAAAAGTAGAGGATAGATTTAGAAGCAAACTGCACAGGTCTGCAGCATCTAAGTAGGTACTTGTCTGCTCAGAGTACAGTTCTCTGGAACCTGACCTAGGTTTGAGGGTTGACTTCTGTCTGACTTCACCAAGCTTTTCCTCTTTTATGACCCAGTGTGAGGATTTACTGCATGTTTTCTGAAATTAGAGCACTTGGCCAATTCATTTGAATTTTTTCTCCCTAGTTAGTTTTGTTGGTGGAGAACCTGGCACTGTCTGTGAATCACTACATGATCTTCATTCTGTCTTTCCTCCCCTCTCTGAGTGTTACTTAGGGGAAACTTCTGGTCTGAGCTGCACAGAGGAGTGGCTTTATCACTGGAGTCAGAGTGAGCCCTGCAGCACTTGCTTTCTCTACTCAATGTTTGACCCAGTCATATCACGTACTTTGCTCTAAGAGTTGCAGGGTGGGGACAGTCAGGAGGGCACATATACAAACATGACACTATAAGAGAGATATGCACAGTGAACGCCCAGCATACATAAAAGGACAATTTGTGAAAAAGCAATTT
>NC_043708.1:16594651-16617865 GCF_006229205.1 Suricata suricatta | reverse complement strand
GATTAAATAAATAATAGGCCATGGTGGTGGCCTTGATCATGGAGAAGGAAGACAGATTTGACAACAAAGAGAGGTGGCCAGTAGTAATGGCAAAGTTTAGTGGCTAATTGGCTACAAGAATGAGAGAGATGGGAAGTTGAAGCCATTTTCTGTTTTGGGGCAAGGCACAAGAAAAGCGGGCAGTCCATTCCCCAACACAGGGAATATGAGGAAAGGCTAGCAGAAGGAGCAATAGAATGAGATTGCTTCAAGACAGGCTGAATCTGAGGTGCATTTGGAATTTTCATGTTAAACTGTCAAGAGAGATGATAAGATCGCCCGGGGAGAGTGTGAAGGTGTTTAGGACCTGGAAGCAGAACAGGTAGTTAAAGCAGTGCATGCAACGGAGTGTCCACAATAAGAGCATGGAGTGAAAGGGTCAGAGAGCACTAAAGACTGTCAACGTAAGAGGAGTCAAAGGAAGCTTATGACCAGTAAAAACAAAACAAAACAAAACAAAACAAACAAAAAAACGGAGGAGATTTCAAGGGAGTGCGGGGCAATGGAAGTTGAAAAACTGACGAAGTTTTCAATGACATTTCATGCCAGTAGGTAAAAATGAACTAATATTCATTGAATTTGGGAATTAGGGATCCTTGATGTCTTAATCAAGTCTTTCAAAGGGGGGAAGGCCATTTTCAACAACTTAGAAGTGGAGAAGGGGAGATACCATGTCTTTGGTTCTGTTTTGATAAAGTGAGAAATGAAGAAATAGTGCACAGTGCACAACAGCACAGCAGCTAAAGAGAAACATTTTACTTTTGTTTTTGTTTTGAAGATGAGAGATCTCAAGTATAAGTAGATTCTTAGGGGAATGACCTAATGGAAAGCAGTAAGGTAACCGACTTAAGAAAGTTGATATTTGAGTAGAGTCAAGATGAATTATAGGTATTCAAAAGAAAAGGGGATGTAATAGTCTTTGAACAGCATATGGACAAAGGCAAGATTTCAGATATAAAAGTGAAACAGGGCTTTTTCCCCCCCTTATGGATTCAGAGACTAAGTTATCTACAGTGCTGTGGAAAGAAGGGGCCTTTGAAGAAATGGATATGTATTTGAAACAATAACTGTTGGATATGGACAAGGACTTGACCAAGTACACATGGCAGGCTGTCTGTACAGTTTTCTGTCTGAAGGCAGACACCATAAAGTTTTAATGGTACCTTTATTAAGGATTGGGTGATTTTTTTCCCAGGTGCAAAAATAAAAAAAGATAATGGGACAGTTCCAAGCAGATTTGAGGAACTTTAGGTTGAATAAAATTGAAGCATATGCAAAAGGAATGTTGAGGTGCTATTATAAAAGATTACAAGTAATGAACCATGAGATCTTACAGCCTTAAATGTGGGTGGTAAGTTCAGGAAAAATGAGAATTTCCTTTGGTTGATGCAGAAGCTTGTTGTTCTCAAACCTATGTGTATATAAGAATCATCAGGGATATCACGTTAAAAGTGCAAGCTTTTCAGGCTGCCTCCACAGACTTTTGGGTGAGTTTTGGGACACGGCATTTTTAAACCGTACCAGATGATGATGCGGGAGGTCCTCAATCAATTTAAACTTTTTTTATTATTATTTGAAAAAAAGAAATAAAACACTGGGAAAGCATGTCAGCTGACAACATAGATTGGGAATGAGGCAGGAAAGGTAAATAAGAGTGGTGTTGTCATGGGATTTAAGTGTTTGTGTGAGGAATGTAAAAATTTTTCCTTCAGATAACATATTAGCCTAAGGAATTTACAAAACAAAGCAAAACAAAACCTCTAAGAGCTCATAAGTGAGTTCAACAAGATTGCAAGATATACAGTTATAATAATGAACATGTAGAAAACCTACATTTAAAATATAATACATATATAATCATTCCAAAGAAATGACATACCTAAGTATAAACAACAAAATATATATGAAATCTGTATGTTCAAACTTATAAAATACTGATGAAAGAAATCAAAGAAGAGCTAAATAAGTGGAAAGGCATGTTATATTCATGAATGGAATGACTACATATAGTAAAGATGTTAATTTTTCTCAAACTGATCTATAGATTTAATGCGATTCTATCAAAATCGCAGCAATATTTTTGTAGACATAGTCAAACATTCTCAAATTTTTGGGAAAGGCACGGGCCCTAGAGCAGGTAAAACAATCTTGCAGAATAATGCAGAAGGAACTGCTCCATGCAATTTTAAGCTCTGCTGTATTCCTGTAGTAACCAAGACAGCGTGGTCATGGTGGAGGGACAGACACTTAGACCAACCAAACTGAATAGAGAACTTATAAATAGATCCGTGTACAAATGACCGACTAATTTTTGACAAAGGTGCAAAATCAATTATTTTTTTATTATCTTAATTTTTTGTAATGCTTATTTTTGAGAGAGAGAGAGAGAGAGAGAGAGAGAGAGAGAGAGAGAGAGAGAGAGATTGACAGTGCGAGCACGGGAGGTGCAGAGAGACAGGGAGATACAGAATCCGAAGCAGGCTCCCAGCGCTGAGCTCTCAGCACAGAGCCCAATGTGGGGCTCTAACCCACAAAGCGTGAGATCATGACCTGACCCAAAGTCAGACCTTAACCAACTGAGCCACCCAGGCTCCCCCCATGTGAACTCAATTCAAGGGAGTAGATAACTTTTTCAATAAATGATGACAGAGCATTTGCACATCCCGAGGGGGAACAAAAGGAAACAATGGAAATGATGTATCAGGTGGATGCTTTTCCAAGAAAAAGGATAACAGGTTGTATTTGTCTGGAACAGAGCTGGCAGGCCTGGAGACTTTCCCTCCCTGCCCAGAGCCTCCTGGTAGGACTCCTTCACCAGCCAATGTTCCTCTGGAGTTACTTTCATGGTTCCTCAAAGTGCACGTGCATCAGTATCACCTGGAAAGTTTGTTACAAGACAGATTGGTGGGCCTCACCGCTGGAGTTTCAGATTCCTGGTAGGTCTATAGTGAGAACCAGGAGTTTACATTTCTAGAAGCTGTTTCTGGGGAATACTGATACTGCAAGTTGGGTGGCCGTAATTAGAGAACTGCTGTCTTTGGTATCCACAGTGCATGGGTGAAAAATTGATGTTCACACAATATGGAATTAAGAGATATATTTAAGGAAGTAATCAGTGTAATGAAAATGATAACTGTCAAGATTTGGAAGATGATTCTGGGCAGGAAGATAGTGGAAGGGCAGTGAAAAGAAAGCTACAGAAAAAAAATGGAAGAAAGAGACACATTTAAGGAGCAAGGTATCTAACTGGAATGACTGGTGACAGACTGGAAGTCAGGAGAGAGAATGGGGTGTGCCAGTAATTTACAGAAACACTTTAGTTTGAGGAGCTAAGTTTCCCTTCAATGATGTTACAAGGGGTGACTGGAACTTTAAATCACCAATTAATGGATATATGTTATTAGAGAAGAGGAAAATGTCAATTTTGAGAAGCTTCACCTTTTTTCAGGTGAATGCTGACTATCTTGCATATTCTCTATGCTTCTAGAAAGATATCATTTAGCTATTTGAGAAGGAATATCGTGGGAGTATCGTGTTCTAGAAATCTCTGCGTATTGTGGCATTGCCAGAGGATGACCAGTTGAACCTACCGAGATGTGACAGGTGCCATCCAGCTTTGCAGTCTCGGATGTCCCTCCCTCTGATTGCCGTCTGCCATCATCTGTGGTTCCCAATGTTAGTATTCATGATGGTCTCCTTTTTATGATGCAGGTTTTGTTGGTCCACCTGCCCTCTCAGCATTTCTTGGTTCCATCAACAATACATGTGGTAACTTCAGTTGTTCTGCATGTCGTGTGTTGACCATGGACCACCAGCGGTGTAGCCCAGCCTTCCCTCCAGTCTTCTCCCAAGCATGCTGTACCACTGCCCTCATACTGCGCTGCATCTAGACCCCAGCCAAAGACTGAGCTTCTGTCTGAGGCTATTTGGAAAATCATGCTACAATGTCTTTAAGTTCTTCATAATTTAATTTTATTACCCTGAGTGTGGGGAAGACAGAGGCCCTACTGGGCTCTGCTCTTAGCATTCTTCTTCCTTTCCTCATGCTCCAAGGGAGCAAAGGGGACTAAGTATTTCCAATTTGTATTGGGCAGGGAACTCCCTTGTATCATATCCTGTTCATTCAAGAGGTGGTGTTCCTCCTTTTCCAGAAGCTACGATCATGGATGAACACAAAACGAAATGGATTTGTTAATAATGTAAGATACACTGAAAGGCATGACATATGCAAAATATCCCAACCCCAGAGAGATAAAGAATATGAAAGAGAAGCTACTTTGTTAGGGAAGGCAGCTCACTCTGCTTGAGCGGGGTTGAATTTACGTCTTTTCATCAGTCATCCAGATGGACATAATCCAAGAGAATTTGGGGATATAGATGTAGAGTTCTGAAATAAGATTGTGCTGAAAATACAGATACAATAATTCTCCAAGTAGTTCTTTGGGTTGCCTGGCCATTTAATTAAAAGCAAAATAATCAGTTAATTAAAAGCTGTCTCTTTGGCTGGAATATGTTCAAGCTAATTGGAGTGGTTTTACAGTCATTTTTTTTTCAGAATGTCAGACTAGTTAACTATTTTGACTATATCTCTGAGATACAGTATGTTTTTAATACTTAATTTTGACATTTCGAAGTTGGAGACTTAATTTCACATGGTTAAATTACAAAATGGTGACACGGTATTGTAGAAATGACCCTATTTATTTCAAAAAGTATGTGGTTTCAACTTAGTTCTGGGTTGAACTAAAGAAAAGTACATATTTGTAATTACTCCTGCTCACCGTTACAGCTTAAAATTTCTACTTGATGGAAAATTTGTGAAAGCAGTCTGATTGCCATCTGAGCCTTTCTGGAGTCACCCCTTGTAGCCGGTACCACATCAGAGGATCTGCTCTCACTAGCCAAACTGCTAAGTCTAACAGAAATGATGCAACTTGTGTATAAGCAATGCTTGTGCAGTATTTGACACCCTTGGACATTCTCTTTCTCTCTTGAACTATTCCTCTTTGCCTTCCATTACACCTTTCTGATATATCACTCATGAAACTTGCATTCTTCTGAAAAGTAATGAACACACAATTGAATGTACAGCATTAGGTCATCTCTGTAGGAGGGGCTTTTTCTGTCTATGTGGTCTAAGCCAGTCCCCCTTTTACTTTCCACCCCTTGGCTCTATACTTATCACCACCTTATATGCTATTATACACTAGAATGTAAACTCTCCGAGGGCAGGAGGGCAAGAACATTTTTATTAGTCCCTGCTATGATTCTGGTTTTCAAAACAACCTACCATGTAGCCATAGTGGTTCAATAAATATTTTCCGAGTTACTGAATGAGTCATTGCATTATTAAGCCAAGAAGACTACCATTATTTGATGCCTTACATCTTGGTGTAATTTCAAGTAATTGTGGGGTTTTTTTCCTTATTTTTGATGTGGACAATACAAGTACTCACAAGATTTTAGAAAGTATATACCGCATCGCATAGTCCTAAGGAGATTGGGTGCATTTATACCATTACAATAAAATTGGTAAGAGAAGAGAGGTCTGAGCTCACTCCACTGCCTGTCCCCAGGGAGGGGTTTACAGTGCAAAAGGTAGAGATGAAAATTACAGACTATTTTTTCTTGATTTGAATGAAACTTTCAATGTACCTAAAAACCTGTTACATATGTCTGTGTTTCTGTGAGGAAGAAGTCATGGTGAGTTCATATTCAGTCTATAACCTCTGCTACAATTTCTAGAAATGACTGCAATATCCATGGGTGTGCTATCATTTTTGCTGTCCCCCAAGTATGTTTTGATCAGTTTCAGGAAACAAAATTAATTCCTCAGGCTTCAAGATTAACTGGCAAACTCTCAGTGAAGCTGACCAGATTATAAAGTGTTAGAAAAATACCATGGTGTAGATTGAATGTGAGAGAAAATCCAAGTAAGAAAATGAATACATTTTTTGGTTGTTGTTTTTGTCAGAAACATAGAAAATTGAATTAATTGTTTAATTGTAATGTGTAAATATTCCCCCTTTGAATCCATAATAAAATCCCGACTTCAGCATATGAGGGAGGGATTCACAGCCAGCCATATGCAGACACATGAACACACACACACACACACACACACACACACACACACACACACACATTCAAAATGAAGTGTCAAGGAACAAAACATTGAAAAGTGTTATTTATGGTATGATTTTTATCAATTATAATCAGAGCTGCTACATGACAGCACATTTCCCCATTAGGTTTTCTCACTTGGAAGTAAGAAACAAAACACATTTTCTTTGCATTAATGGAAGCAGCAAGCTCACTAACTGTACCTGAAACAAGCCTTCAGAAGGGTGATGTGGATGGCTGGAATCTCACTCAGCCCAACTCCAATATCTGGCATTAAATACTCCCCAGTGAGTAGCAGTCCATCTGAACTAAGTTTTAAAAGTTCTGTACCTCTTACTCTAACATCACGATCAACCAAAGGACCCTCCTAAGTGTGAGGCCCTTCAGCTGCAAGAACTTCAAAGACAAGACCTATTTTTAAACAACTTAAATATAGCTTTCTTGCTACTATCATCACTGTGGCTAGGAGAGTGGCAGTTCCCAACTTGAGAAGATATGATAGGCACTATTTTGAGATGGCCTCCAAGACTCTTACTTCTCTGGTATATAAGGACATATATATAATTCCTTCCCCTTGAGGATGCGAGGAACCTGGAATTTGCCTGAAACCAGTAAGATATAGCAAAGGTGAAGAGAACATTTTCAGATATGATTAGGGTCCTTAATCATTTAATTTTGAATTAGTCAAAGGGTGATTTTTTTTCTGGGTGGGCCTAACCTAATTGGTCAAGTCCTCCTCTGAACTTAGAGACACGCTTTGTTTCTGACTTTGAAGAAGCAGCTTCGAAAGCCATTAGGAAATGAATTCTGCCAACAGACTGAGGGATCTTGGAAGAAGATCTTTTCCTAATCAAGTCTCCAGATGACAGCACAGCTCAGCCAACATCTAGATTTCAGTGTTGTGAGATTGTAAGTAGAGAACACAAGTAAGATGTGCTCAGACTCCGGACCTGTAGAACATGTGTGGTAATAAATGTGTGATGTTTTAAGCTCATAAGCTTGTAGTAACTTATTACACAGCATAGAAAACTGATACACATGGGTTCAGGAATTTAAAAGTGCTTGCTGAGCAAAGAAAATATTTTAGGGCATTAGACATGTCCTCTGCAAAAGAAATTTGATGAAGAATACTGATAAAGTTCTGAATTTAGTGATTCTGAGGATCTGAAGATCTAGATGGTGCTTTAGATGTGTCTACTTATTTGACTCACGATATCATTTATGTAAATTTTACATTATCATTCTCATCCTCTAAACCTGTTTTATTATTTATCTTTTGTACACTCACTAAACTGTGTAATTCATTTGTTTCTCGATTATAAAATGCACCACCATCTGGATAAAAGCAGAAAAGAAAATCACTGATTTGGAGAGCTTCAAATATACAGATGTTTGGTGTTGAATAAACTAACATTCTGGATGGTTGACTGATTTGAATTTGTTTTTATTTGGATATTTTGAAACCATGCAGATATACCACCTGAATCTGTAGTTAATGATAAGAAGCCAGATTTGTTTGTCAGTGTTGACAATATGGAATATGATAACATAAATTGCAAACTTTCTAAGTCTGTGTCTATGTGTGTTTGATAACATGTTTTTATTTATTCCCCTACATCAGAGTTTAATATATTCTTGAAGTGAATTATAACAAAACTTACAGACTTCCAGATACTTAAAATTACATTTCTGTTTTGCTTTTCTTAAATAGAGTTTCTTCTTTCTTTCTCTCTCTCCCACTGGATCTCATTTTAACTCATTCGTAAATGCCCAGTCTTGTTGGCTATGGTATATTATAATATAATTTAAAATAAAGAAAGAACGAGAGGTCCAATTTGGCAGGATAAAGAATTCTTACTGTGTTTGTGGAGGAGATAAGCTCAGGATCTTTCTACATCCCCTACTTGAAACCCTCTCCTTGAGTAGAGAAAGTCTTATTGACTCTAGCTTGGAAAATTCTGATCTGGTAGGATACATCCAGTCTTTGGATAGTCAGAAATACAACTAAATGCTTACATGTGTATTGATTTATTGAGGAAGTAACTCTGAGGACTTACTGGTCAGTGAAAATAATTCATAGATAGTAACACAAAATCTGTGCCTTCACATTTTTTTCAATGAAGTGGGTGAGACATTGCAATTTCATAAATAATTATAATTTACATGAATGTGATAAAATCTTCCTTCTAGAGGTCCAGAGACAGTGGCAATTCAGGAAAAAAAAAAAGAAAGATGGGCAGGAAGGTTGCTACTGGGGGGGGGGCTAGATCTCAACCAATTTTAAAATGTAATTTATGCTTAATTTATTGTGAATACTTGATGTTTGAATATCTCTGGCATCTAGGAAAATTTTTTAATTGTATTGAGCACCAGAAGTTGTGTGTATATATACATATTTTAACACTGAAAATTCTTAACCACTTAAATGAATTTTTAGGATGCATCTTTATACTTTTATCAGATAGACAGAGTGAGTGATCAGTTGCATTGTTGGAAAATTGCATTTTGGGAGGACTGCCTTCCAGACAACCAATACAAGTATATCCGAGGATTATAGGACCATTGCTTCTAAGAATTTGATGATGGCAAAAGGAAGAGATGAAATTTCCTGGATTTGGTATTTCAATATTAATCTCTAAATGTATTACCCTTTAAGGTATTTCTCATTACAAATAAATACCACTGTCTCACTGTCATGAGTAACACTTTTTTTTAATAGTTTATTGTTAAATTGGTTTCCATACAACACCCAGTGCTCTTCCCCACAAGTGCCCTCCTCCATCACCACCACCTCTTTTACCTCCTCCCCCTTCCCCTTCAACCCTCTGTTCATTTTCAGTATTCAATAGTCTCTCAGGTTTTGTGTCCCTCTCTCTCCCCAGCTCTCTTTCCCCCTTCCCCTCCCCATGGTCCTCCATTAGGTTTCGCCTGTTCTCCTCTTAGACCTATGAGTGCAAACATATGGTATCTGTCCTTTTTTTAAAATAGTTTATTGTCAATTTTTTAATGTAATGTTAATACTTGCATTTTCAAGTACTTTCATATATGTTATTCCAGGAAGACATAATCTTATTTAGGAGGAAAGAAACATTTTTGTTTTTGTTTCTGCTGAAGGTCACCTTGGGCAATTGAAAAGGAAAGCATTCCTATGCATCCAGATTCATTTATTTTTTGGCTTGAATTTGCAGCAGAGAAAAAGCACCAATTCCCCACTGTTTCCTGTTCGTAGCAGGTCCAGCTGCCTGTGGGTGGTCTGTAGTTATGAGAGTAGAGCCTTGTCATGTGTAGAGAGAGAAAGGTTGCCCATGGTCTACCAACTTCGGGTTCTTCAGCTGGGATTGCTAAAATTTGGCACAAACTCTAAGGATAGACTCTAGGCGAAAAAACTCTTCCCTTCAATTAATGATTGTGTCTCAATTTTACTATGATTTTCCCTTGTTTAAAGCTACACTTACATTTACAGTTGATTTTTTTTAACATTGGTTTTGTTGTGACATTGGCTTAAGATAACACTGTTATAAAGACCTGGAAATTATACTTATTTTTTTGTTTCAAGTAAAGCTGAACTAATCTTTTTGAATTAATGGATAGTTTGGTATCTTATGGTTTAGTAAGCCTAGATAGAAAAGATAAGCCTTGGAATTAAAAAAAAAAGATAAAAAAAATTAAAGCCGAATATATGACTGAGAAACCATAACACTGAATATATGTTAAATGAGTAATATGAGAAATGTAAATTTTATAACTTTCTGTTTAGGTTACATATTTAAAATACCAACTTTTTGCAGGAGATAAATTGATATATTCTTGTTTTTGTGCTATTTTGTTTTTAATGAAACTTCTATCTCCAGTACCATTTTATTTAGCATTTGTTTCAGATATTTTGTGTTCTGGAAACTGTGCTATGTCTTCGGTATTCAGAGATAAATATCACACACATAGTACTCAAAGACTAATGGAGGAACATAGTGCCATCTAATAGGAACTATATGAAGGAAGTAGAATGATCTTATAAAAGACACTGCTTTCATTTACTTTTTCTGCTGACATCGAAATGAGAATGAAGGATGGCTCACTTACTGGCAGTTAATCATGTTCAGTTAACTTGTACTTGTTGGTAGCCCTTTGGTGTTTGGCTGACCATGCATGTGTTATTATTACCAAGACATTGTGGGCTCCATAGTCACATAGGCTGAGTGTGAATCGCAGCTTCACCCTTCTTAACTCTGTGACTTCAGGCTAAAGAGGAAGCCCCTAGTGCTGTATGGCTCCATTGCTACAGGAGGATAATAATTGTACCTGCCTACTGGATTGTGAAAATTAACGAAAAGATACATATGACTCACTTAGGACACAGCCTTAAGTATTATTACTGAACATGCATTATGGATTTAGAACTGCAAATTCCATGTAACATTACAAGTAACACACTTCTTAGACAAGTTCCTGGGTCATAGGCAAGTAGAATATCTTGATAAATACAAGATAACCTATCTGAAATACAAAATTAGATGTAAGTACCCAGTATTTGGTGACATTGCACTAACCTAGAAGAAAACGACCAGGTTATCAGAGATGGGAAAAGTGAATGGGGTGTGACATAAACTTATAAGAATATTTGTTGTACCCTTGCAATCATGGCCTTTGGTAGGTTCCTTAAGTAATCATGTTTAATACGCACAGGGATCTTGTAAAATTTAAAGAATTTCCCCATTTTATAGGTAAGACTATTAAGATCCTTGCAGTTTAAGTGAATTGTTCATAGTTAAACAGCTAGCAGTCTGCAGCTTCTGGATTTGAAATCATGACTTTTGACTCTGAAGCTTGGTAATTAACTACTTCTTATTTCCTGCAGGGAGGTTAACATGGGCTTATATGATTTCTAGTGTCAAAAATGAGGGAGCAGTCATTTCTTTCCTGGAGCAAAGAGACATGGATCAGAAACCTGAGGTTGGGGGCAGTGAGGGAGCCAACCTGATTAGCAAGGTCGGGTTGAAGATGGGATTTGTATAGTTATGGACATAATCAGAAGCAAATAATAAGAATCTCAATGTGACTCAGACAAGTAAGTTTCTTGTTTGTATCATAAAAAGTTTAGGGGTAAGTGGTTACTAGGTCACAAGAGATAGTTTAATGGTGCTATCAAGGCTCCTATATTTTATTTTTATTGTTTCTCTACTTCATTTCTAATGGGGTACATTTTGTCCTGATGCTTGTCATTTTATGGTCATGTTTCGGTTCTGAGGAAGAAAATGGGAAAAGCTTAAGGAAGAAGCTTTAAAAATCTGTGTCAGCCACTTATATCCTTTCTTTAAGAAAGCCATAGGGATCCCAGAATTCCTACTACCTCTGCCCCCCACCATGGTAGACTCTTGCCTACGGCTCTCTGGCCTGAACTAGTTCACATAGCCTAAATTATAAGACTCGTCAACTTATCCTAGTTAGCTTTGGGGATGCATTATGCTGCAGTAACAGACTATTCCCTCAAAATCTTGATGGCTGCAAGGACAAGGGAAAGAAGAACACTGTTCTCTAGAGCAATGTACTATTACAAAATGGCAAAGGAACAAGTGAACAGTTTTCTTTCATCAGTTTCTAGAATTTGAAATGTCTCATAAATCTTTCTGTGAATCTACAAAGAAAAATGTTTGCTACATGGATCTTGAATAGAAGGGCAACATTAACATTTCTTTTGGGAAATTTTCTGCTACTGCTGTTTTCAGTACTGAAGATCACTGCCTCCCGTCCCCTTCCTGTGCCTTCAGGCTTGGCCTGTACTGTGGACTGAAAGTTGGTTTCGCCCCTAAACTCACATGTTGAAACCTAATCTGAATGTGATGGTATTCAAAGGTGGAACCTTTGGAAGGTGACCTGATCATGCTGGTGGAACCCTCACAAATGGCACCAGTGCCTTCTAAGAAGGGACAAGAAAGGGTTTCCTGCTCTTTCTCTCCTCCTGCCACGCGAGCAGGAAAGAATCCATCCACAGCCAGGAAGCAGGATCTCACCCCACACAAATGTCTTGATCTTGGATTTCGTAGCTTCCAGAACTGTGTGCAGAAACCACTGCATTCTTTTTTTTTAAGCAGATATCTTTTTTTTTTTTCTTATTATATTTATGTATTTCTTTTTTGAGTGAGAGATAGCAAGAGTAAGCTGGGGAGGGGCAGAGAGAAGGAGAGAGAAATCTCAAGCAAGCTGGCCTTGTGAGCGCAGAGCCCAATACAGGGCTTGAACTCACAAACTGTGACATGATGACCTGAGCCAAAACCAAGAGTCAGATGTTTAGCCAATAGAGATCCCAAGGCGACCCTCAAGGAACTATCTTGTATCAAATGTTATTCCCCCTTCATTTCTCATATGGGAACCATACCAGCGGTAGTCAGAGTAGTAGTCATTGGGAAGGGAATAGGGAACAAAAATAGGTTGACAATAGAAGGTCCTTCTCAGGGTCTTGCACGTTAGACATCCCTGTACTCTCTTCTTCCTTACCTTGTCCCATAGGACAAAAAGTGCCTGGTTACCAGGGCTTTCTTTTAAGTCATATTAGGCTGTTTGGGGCCTTGGAATTCCCTGACCCTACCTCAAGTCCTCCCAAAGGCTCTGAGAAATGGCCATTGTCAGAACCTGGGAGGCACAAGTGCATGAGTGCAGACTGAGCTTGGAATTTAGTAGATGGGTATCCATGCACATGTGTAGGAGACCCTTTATGCTGAGTAACAGAACCTGGGGTGAGAAGGAAACAGGCAAGGTCCAGGATCTCTGCTCGACCTCTTGCCTTGAGCTTGACAAATTTTAAAGGTGGGCCTCACAGGAGAGGGAGAGAAAAAGGGGGTAGGTGAGCAGGAAGGAAATGCACAAAGTATTCTTGTAATTTCTGGTCCTTGAAATTGCATTTCCTTTTCTTAGGGAAAAGAGCCCTGAATCCTCTGCAAATAACTTGATAGGGTCAGATCAGGCAGTTTCTCTGGCCTAATTGTGCTCCGATAGGAAGAAAGCTCACATAGGCAACAGTGAAGGAAGAGAGAGAAGCCGAAGGTTAAGATGATTATAATTGCTACTGGGAAACAAAAGCTGCTGTTGTATCTTAAAAAGCAGAGAAAACAAAACTGTCCAGTTACACGAGCCTTTAGATGTGGCTACTGAGGCAGCGGTAGACTTCCACCCTCTGCAGTGTATCCTTACAATTAACTCCAATTCCCTGAGGCTCTATTCTGTTTCTTGCAACCTTCGAGGGCTGAACTAGGGGAATAATTATGCCCAGCACCACTGCCACCTCCCTCATGCCTACAGAGACTCACAGCTAAGTTGTTATGAGAGATCCCTCTGTTGGGGTTTGAAGTTTCCCAAATCAAAGCATTTTAACAAACTACAAATCTGCCCCCTGTTCCCTTCAGCCAGTAGGAGGCAAATGCTATGAAAGCCTGTGACAACTTTGCAGATGGAGAGACTGACCCAGGGGGGAGTTTCACTGGCTTCAAGCAATGGTGGAGTCCAAGGCACCTGTCTGCCCCTCCTTCCTCCACATCTGTCTGTCCACGCTTCCCGACTCCTCATGTTCAGTGAACAACCAACCTCTCCCTCCGTCTATGTCGGAAGTTTGGTAGAAAATACAGTTTCTTGTTCAAATCTTTCTTTCTCCGCCTTCTTCCTGTCTTCTTCTTTTTCTTTTTTTTGTCTTCTTTTATTTTTTCCTCCAAAATGCTGAGAGATTCAGCTCATTGACCTTGCTGCACAGGCCCCCCTTCTCCTCCAGTCCTAATTTCTAACTCCTGTAGAGAGCCGTTGTGCGAGGGCATTGTTAGGCTTCTATGCCTGCTCAATCCCCAGCCTTTCTTCTTAAACTGCCAACAGCGCCAATTAGTACCACATGTGGTGTGAGTTTGCACAGTGACTGTTGTAGCCAAGTCCTTAAAATGTGGCCAAAATGCTAATTGGCCTATAGACAATTCTTGGGTGTGAGTTTAGGGGAAAAAGTTTAAGTGTGGCAGCATGAATATAAGTCCTTTTATTCTCTGTAGCTCCTGGCATGCTTGATGCCTTTAAAGTGAAGTGTGCAATGAGATCTCTAAAAGAGGAAGTGTGAAGAAATAACGAAATGAAATAAAATTAGGAGAGCAAATCATTTAAAACTTAGCTGAAGAGCATTAAAGAAAGACAAGGCATCTGCCTGGACTTTTGAGCCTGTAACTGCTTATCAGAAGCTTAGGTCACTCAAGTCTGTCCATCCAACAGCCAATCAAGGACCTCTTGCCCTCCCGATGCCCTGGATCTTTTGCCATTTACAAGAAGTTTGTGTCAAGAACCTTTATGGGACAATGCGTATCTAATTCTGATTTCCCGGAGTGCTGCTTCTCCGTGAATGTGTTCTCTCATCCCAAAGCGGAACAAAGCGCCTTGAGTTTATGGCCCCGTATTCTTCTGCTGTAGCTGCGTCTTCAGGCAGAGCCCAGGTTTGGGTTTGAAGTCCTTGGAGAGTGAACAAAGACCTTTGACTGGTCTCCTTCTTTATCTCTGCCCTAATCTGAGAAAATTAAATGAATTTTGGGGAGAGTAATGGCACAGTAAGAGGCCACTATTAAATGCCACAGACTCCCTCAAGCACTTCCTTATACCATTGAGTTAATGATCAAATGATCCCTACAATGTAATTATTGTTTCTCCCAGTATAAAGATAAAGAAAGTAAAGTTCAATGACGGAAGGAAACTTGTTCAAATACCTACAGCTACAAAGAGGTAAATCTAGTATGCAAACCTGATTCTGTCTCCTCCACTAAATGATACTGTCACATAAAACACGAGTGATCATAGAGATTACCATTTATGAAAACACTACCAAGTACCAGGAATAATGGTAAGTGCTTTACACACATTTTCACTAAGCCTTACTGTAAAACCAAGGGTATTACTCGCAAGGTAAGCACAGTCAGGTTAAATGAACTGCCCAAGGCCACAGCAGCTGAAATTTGCATAAATGAAGTAAAAAAAAATCTCTGTTAGTTTCATTACACTAAACCTTTTACACCATCTAGAGGCCCCAGGGCACTTGGGTGTCTCAGTTGGATGAGTGTCCAGCACTTGATTTCGACTCAGGTCATGATCCCAGGGTTGTGGGATTGAGCCCCCTGCTTGGAATTCTCTGTCTCTCGCTTCCTCTTCCCCTTTCCCCCAGTCTCTCTCTGCCCCTCTACCCTTCTCTCTCTCTCTCTAAAAAATAATAATATTTATTGTTTAAGAGGCCCCAGTTATATGTGTGATACAATGGTCATTGGGTCTTCTTCATCTCTCAAGAGGAACTTGCAATATAGTTTTTACTGGCATCTGGGGAGTCAAATCCAAAGTCATCTTCTGAAGAGGCTATCTGCAAGTCACCAGTTCTATGTGTTCACTCGTACACTTAGGTCTCATGTCTTACTTGTGGGAGATCAGCCAACGCACCCTTCAGGAACCCCGATATGATGTCTCTTAAGCAGAATGTGCTCCGCCCTTGAACTTTGGTTTCCACAGTGCTCCGACTTCCTGTTCCCCCAGGTTTCTCACTTGTATGAAATTGCTGGGGAAAACGGTGCCTTCGGGAGAGACCATCCCCGAGCCACTTTTCTACTTAGTGGAAGATCATTAAATAACCATATATGGGCTCAACTTGCTACGTCTCCTGCATCACTCAGTGAGACATATTTGTAGTTGTGCTGGCTGGTTGACATGTTGGCCAAATCAAATTTGAATTATTTCTCTGTATTTCTTCTACTCACTACACCAAGCAGTTGCCCAGATCATAATTTGGGCTTGAGCAAGAAAAGAAAAATCTTGCTGACCAGATCAACTAATTTTCCTAAGGTATCAAGTTTTCATCCCAAGATTAAAAATAATCATTCCTGACTCAGCTGGGTTTAGTCAGTGACCTGGGCTCTGTCTATATCCTATTACCAATGCCAAACGGTACAAACCACAGCCGTCTTAGTATTTGCATAGGAAACAACCCCAACCAAAGATTACGCAGTTTGGGTTGGGAAGAGCAATCCATTCCATTTACAAACATCTGTCGAAAAGGTCAGGCATAGGCTGGCCAGGCCTTGGACTCTGATCTGGAGTCTACTTTGATTGCATGTACTATGTCCAAGGGAAATTAAAATTCAAAGAGAACCCAACTTCAGGCAGAAATCTCTGACAGTTAACTCAAAATCTGTCCAAACTAAGATTTCACAGTCTTTTCCCAAAGTTATTGGGCCAGAGAGACCAGTGAGAGAATTTATTACTTTTATTCAGTACGTAGACAAACAGTAGAATGTGTGGGTATGTGTGTGGGGTGGGGTCACATGTGTGCATGTGTATACTTCAGATAGAGACAGATAGACGGAAACATTACTGTTAGTTCTTCTTAAATTCAGGATTTTGTTTCCTTTTCAGTAAGTCCATAAAGAAATTATTTTCAGGTAACCAATGCCCTGCTGGCAAAATATGGATCATTTGATTTAATTTGTTTCATGGAAAGCTATGCTACTACTCAAGGTAATTTAAAATAAAGTCCCCCATAATAATGTTCAGTTTAAGCAATGAAAACAACAGAGACTATCAGTTTCCATTTCAGGGTTCTGGACTGAAACCTTCTTTCAATTGGGGTCAGTGAACACATACTGTTATAATTCCTACAAGCCTGTGCCCCCAAAGAGCTCATTTCCCTGATCTGATCTGACCAGAGATGTATCTGTCAGGGAAATTCATTACCAGTCCCCCGGCAATGCCAAATGAAGTGAACCGCTCAGCAGGGCACAGTGCACATGTACAAGAATCAGAACCTACTACTATTTATTGGCTACTACGAGAAGTTTCCTTTTAGGATCCACAAATGTGGCTTTAATTTAGTGGGGTTTGAGGTGGTGGGGAGGGATGGGGGGAAAAGGAGGAGGGGACTTTTCAGAATATTCTTTCTTATGTAAACGGAACAGCATGTTTCCATGCCAGTTCTACAAAGAGGAGAAAAACACCAATGTAGCAATCTTTCCTATTCATATCAATTCTGGTCTCTGCATTTGGGATTCAGTGTGATGAGAGCAGCATCCAGAGTGGGCCTTGGAAAGGGCACCTCAGGTTGGCTGGAAAACAGCATCCATCATCTACCTCTTTGTTTTTACCATCGTCATTGTTATGCTAATTGCAATCTGTAGCAATTGCCAGATCAATCAAAGTGAAGAGATAGGATCTGTTGCAGGCTGTGCCTGGGTTTGCATGCGTGTTTGTCTGGATGGTATTAAGTCTTCTGCCTTAATCAGAATTTTAGCACAGGGAGCTTTTGCTGGGTTTGTATCCATATTTGAAGTTCAATATGCTACAAGAATGTCGTAGGTTAAAAATAGTGGCAAACTCTTTGGCGGATGTAGTCTAATTCTACTCCCCTTGAATTGGCCAACATGACTTATTCCAGTAATAGGGTATGAAGGAAGTGGCAGTCGCATATTCCAAGTTCAGGGTGTAAGAAGTCTGGGCCATTTGGTCTCTCGAAATGTTCCCAGGTCTCTCCAAATGCTCACTTGGTTAGCCCTGAGCTGCCATATAAGAAGTTCTATGAATTCCCACCCCAAACCAAGATGCCATCAACATGCAGGCTTACAGGTCAACATTCTCTTATTTTTTTTTAAGTCTTTTTTTTGTTTGTTTTTTTGTTTATTTTTGAGAAAGTGGTGGTGGGGAGAGCATGAGCGAGGGAGGGGCAGAGAGAGATATTGAGACACAGAATCCAAAGCGGGCTCCAGGCTCTGAGCTAGCTGTCAGCACAGAGCCTGATGCGGGGCTTGAACCCACAAACTGTGAGATCATGACCTGAGCCGAAGTTGGATGCCTAACTGACTGAGCCACCCAGGTGCCCCAGGTCAACATTCTCAAATGCGTCTAGCACTTGGGTTATTCAGAGATGGGTCTATTAGGGTGGGGCTCCCAGGATGCCAGAGATGGTTTGTAACCAGCTGAAAAATCACACAGGTGACACTTGAACAAGAAAAATTTTCCAACTATTTGTCAACTGGAGAACTCTGAGAGCTAGTAATAAAGTATTGTTTTCAGCTTTTCATGTGGGGTAATGCTTCCTAAGTGGAAAGGAATAAATGAACAAAGCTTGATTCAAAAATAGAAGCATACTAATTTATATGCTAGAATGGTGGTCTAGTTTTTCTCTTTTTTTGTGCATCCTTTAAATCTCAGATCAATTGTCATTCTAAAAGTCGCTGTCTCTGGCCTTGCTCAGGACAGATTAGATTCTCATTCTCCTCAGTGACTCCTCCTTTTTGCAATTCAGTTCTCTGAGGAGAGGTAATTTTTTAAAATGTTTTTATTTTTATTTTTGAGACAGCGACAGAGCGTGAGCAGGGGAGGAGCACAAAGAGACGGAGACATGGAATCTGAAGCTGGCTCCAGGCTCTGGGCTGTCAGCATAGAGCCTGATGTGGGGCTGGAGCACATCAACCACGAGATCATGACCTGAGCTGAAGTCAGACACTTAACCAACTGAGCCACCCATTCACCCCATCTGAGGAAGGGTAATTTTTAAATTGATTGAACATTTATTCTTCACATAAGAAACACCTGCTGCACACCTAGCAAGTGTAAGTCATTGTGTTCACTACTGGAAAAATTGAGGAATCTGTCATTTTTCTCTGTTGCACTCTCCAAACCTAGCATGCCTGTGTTTGGAGCTTGATACCCATCAGTTTTTCCTAAATTCAAACTTTGGACATCGTCTTTTCATGCATCTTCTGTTTTCTTTGATAAATCTAAATCCCTGCATTTATTGTTGTGTGGTAGAGATCATGAACATGGATAGCAGCAGATAGAACCAAGTTCAAACCCTGATTTGACCAAAGATAAGGCATGTGACTGAAGGGAAACTTGACTTGTGCTTCTTTCATGATAAAAGTTACCTGATGAAGCCAGAAGGTTTGGGGTTAAACCACAATCTTACCACATCTCTGCCCATCTTCAGTTTCCCCAGTAGTAACGTGGGAGCCATATTATGTGACTCCTACATAGTTTGGAGCACAAAATACATTAGTATGTATGAAGTGGTTTAGAAGCCTGCCCTGTACATAGTAAGCACTGGAGAAATATTTAAGTAAAATTATTTAAAAATGTGTTGTTTAGAATAGTATATAGTACAGGATGATAATAATTAAAATCATTTCTTCTCATATGTTCTTTTATTTTTCTCTTTTGAGTTTGTTGCCTCAACCTAAGTAAGTTACTAATCTATGTGTGAGTTTGAAAATAATTTGGTTTCCATACTATAGGGCAAATGTATGTAAACCCAGTTCTTTGTTGATCAAAGCACATACCTATTAATCCAGGATTGCCTCATCTGAAAAGGCTCTCAAATAGGTAAGAGCCCAGTGATTTTAATTCTCTCTCTCTCTCTCTCAGTTTTTAAGTCACTTCATTTATTGTTGCTTTGCAACTCTCATACTTTTGAATGACAATGAAGTGATACTTGGTTAAATTTTAACCAATGAATTTATTCTGTAATATTTTCCTTGAATATTATTTCAATTGGTTTATATATATATATATATTTAAAATGTTTTATGTATTTATTTTTGTGAGAGAGAGAGAGAGAGAGAGACTATGCATGCACAAGTGGGAGAAGGACAGAGGCAGAGAGAGAGATACAGTGAATCCAAAATGAACTCCAGGCTCTGAGGCATCAGCACAGAGCCCAACGCAGAGCTCAAGCTAAGGAGCCATGAGACCATGACCTGAGCCCAAGTTGGATGCTTAACTGCCTGAGCTACCCAGGTGCCCCAATCACTTTTTATTTGACTCACTATATAGGGGAGAGAGTTAGAAGCAAGGGAACAAACAAGGGATATAGGAAAACAGAAAAGGCAGATATGTTATAGGTTACATGATTCAGTGTCATTGCATCCAACTAATTTATATCTCATATGAATCTCTGTACTAAAGTCACAGAAGTTTAGTTATACTAACCTGATAATATAGTCTTTAACCTAAATACATATAGAGGAAGGAAGGTGTAATTTTTATAATTACTTATGGGTAGTAGATATCCTTAGAACTTTCCATTACACTGGAAAATTATAGTTTTTGTGTATAGCTATATAAAGATAAGTATATACATATATGTAGACATCCATTTCTTTGCATATAATACTGACACTAAGTGTTTTATTTAAGTCATTCATGTCCCAGTGAAATTCAGCAGTCCATAGATAGAGAAACATAAGGATTTCAAAAAAACTACGTGTGCATCTAATTTCTAGTGAGACATCAACTAGTGATTGCCTTAAAAAAACAGAAAACAGAGACTAAGTAATTACAAACACCTGAAATTAAATAAAGCAACTAGTGAACATTAGGTAAAACAAATCTTAAAAGGGGTGGGGATGAATATAATAAGGAGTCAGGGGCTCCTCCTCTGCTTCTACACTATAAATTCTTTCCAACCTGTTGCTTCTCTCCTATAGAACCTCCCACCCCTTTCTCTAAATGTCCATAACCCTGACTTTTCTGGTCAGACTCCGGGTTCCTCAAGGTATGAATCTCTATGTGACTGTCGGTGGTTTTAACTACATTGTACTGAAATGATTTGTTTATCTGACTGCATTCTCCACTTGTCTCTGATCTGGAGGGCTTGAAGTGCATCTGCCTTCTAGTCAGCTTATTAGTGCAAGCCCAGTATGTGTCACAGAAGGTCAAGTGGAACTGGTCTTCATGTCTCCATTATCTAATAACCTCAAGCTTCAGATAACAGGTGACAAGAAATCCTGTCTTGTAGTGACAGCTACTACCCATATCTCTGTAAGATTTAGTAACTGTTGGGCAAACTGGTCCTCTGACTCCCAATGCATTTACGCACCTCCATTATGTATAAGAAAAGGGTAGGCATTTTAAAATGTGTTTTTTTCTTTCTTTTTTAAATAAAAATACAGAGGAGAAGAAAGGGCTATGGTACTTTCTGGCATCTAAACGTGAAGGAAAGAACCAGATATTTCTCACTCCCCCTTCCCTTGCCTCCACCATGCAAAATAAGGAGAAAGCTAGAAGAACCACTCCTGAGCAAGTGAGATTTTTTTTTTTCTGAAATGGCAAGTAACCTCTTCATTTCCAAATAGACTCTAGCTGAGATACAGGCTGATCTCATACTTTTACAGCAGCAGGCAAAGCACGGGAGTGTTCTCAGAATCTGACATTTATCTATGAAAAGACTTGTGCTTACTTTTTGCTGGAAAATCCGGAAGAAAGAAGGATGTCTGAACCAGGAAAGCTGGGTGTGAGGCTAGATCTGCAACACGGACAGCCCTCTTTATTATTTATAAAAGCAAGAAGCTCTCTTCACAGGTGGACAAGGACACTTTGGGAATGGACTTGGGCTTTGATTCCCCAGAGGGCCAAAAAACATTTTAGCAGAAAGATGTCCTGGGTGCACTGTCTGGGTCAGGATATGAGGGAGTTACACAGCATCAGCCACAGTCCATTACTTTGTCAGGAAAAGGTGGAATCCAGTCACTGGGGGGAAGTGGAATAAGCAGCGCCTGGGAAAAACGCCCAACATGAACTGTGTGATCGACGGTCAGTGTTTTTGTAGCTGTCATAGCAGAGCGTATCAATCACCTGAGGCTTTGTGCTCAGGACTTTGCTCTTTGGCTTGTAATTCTGCTCCTAATCTAGAAGAGCCTTGGCATTGGAAGACAAAGTCACTGGAATGGGGATTGAGCAATGGAAAAGTTCTAAAGTAAACATTTTACTCAAAACATCTAATCTTTAAGTTCATGTTTTGATGATTTTTTGAAAAATGTATACACATGTGTACCCACCACAATATAAAAATATAGACTATGACAATCACTTTGAGAAGTTCCTGGTACCCTTGACAAGCTTTTGCTTGCTAGTCTCTACTCTTGGTCATAGGTGACTCCAGATTTACTTTCTACTGCTATAGATTAGGATTGTTGTTTTCAAATTTCAAATAAATAAGATGGCAGTGTGTTTTCTTTCATTCAGCTTGTTTTTTGAGATTCATGAAAACTGTTGATGTATCAGTAGTTTCGTTCTTTTAATTCTAGAATTAAATGGAAGTGGAATTCTATTTGTTGGGATAGACCACAATTTGTCCATTCACCTATTGATGGACCTCTGGGTCATATCCAGTTTTTGGCTATCTTGAATGAAACTGTTATGTACAGTAGAGTCGTTGTATAGATTTAAGTTTTTATTTTCCTTGGTAGGTACCTAAAAGTTTCTTAATTGTATGGTAAGTATATGCATTTAAATTATAGGCAACTGTAAAACTATTTTCCAAGTTATACTAGTTTACAATACTACCAGCAAACATGTGAGAGTTCTATTTGTGCCACATCCTTATCTTTTTTAAAAATAGTTTATTGTTAAATTGGTTTCCTTACAACACCCAGTGCTTCTCCCCACAAGTGCCCCCCACCATGACCATCACTCCCTCATTCTTCTGCATTGCCATATGTCATCAGTTGATGGACATTTAGGTTCTTTCCATGATTTGGCTATTGTTTAAAGTGCCGCTATGAACATTGGGGTACATGTGCCCCTACGCATCAGCACTTCTGTATCCCCTTGGTAAATCCCTAGCAGTGCTATTGCTGGGTCATAGGGGAGTTCTACTGATAGTTTTTTGAGGAGCCTCCACCCTGTTTTCCAGAGCGGCTGCACCAGTTTACATTCCCACCAACAGTGTAGGAGGGTGCCCGTCTCTCCACATCCTCGCCAGCATCTATAGTCTCTTGATTTGTTCATTTTAGCCACTCTGACTGGTGTGAGGTGGTATCTCAGTGTGGTTTTGATTTGAATTTCCCTGAAGATGAGTGACGCTGAGCATCATTTCATGTGCCTGTTGGCCATCTGGATGTCCTCTTTGGAGAAGTGTCTATTCAGGTCTTCTGCCCATTTCTTCACTGGATCCTTCATTTTTCATGTATGGAGTTTAGTGAGCTCCTTGTATATTTTGGATACTAGCCCTTTATCTGATATGCCATTTGACACTATCTTTTCCCATTCTGTCAGTTGCCTATTAGTTTA
>NC_043708.1:16570833-16594551 GCF_006229205.1 Suricata suricatta | reverse complement strand
ATCTTGATGAGGTCCCAGTAGTTCATTTTTATTCTTGATTCCCTTGCCTCTGGGGATGTTTCGAGGAAAAAATTGCTGCAATTAAGGTCTAGGAGGCTATTTCCTGCTTTTTCCTCAAGGGTTTTGATGGTTTCCTGTCTCACATTCAGATCCTTCAGCCATTTTGAGTTTATTTTTGTGAATGGTGTCAGAAAGTAGTCTAATTTCATTTTTATACATGTTGCTGTCCAGCTTTCCCAACACCACCTGTTGTAGAGGCTGTCTTTTTTCCATTGGACACTCTTTCCTGCTTTGTCAAAGATTAATTGGCCATATACTTATGGGTCCAGTTCTGGGTTCTCTATTCTATTCCATTGGTCCGTGTGTCTGTTTCTGTGCCAGTACCATACTGTCTTGATGATGACAGCTTTGTAGTAGAGGGTAAAGTCTGGGATTGTGATGCCTCCTGTATTGGTTTTCTTCTTCAATATGACTTTGGCTGTTCGGGGTCTTTTGTGGTTCCATACGAATTTGAGGATAGTTTGTTCTAGCTTTGCAAGGAATGCTGGTGCAACTTTGATGGGGATTGCATTGAATGTGTAGATTGCTTTGGGTAATAAGGACATTTTGACAATGTTTATTCTTCCAATCCATGAGCATGGAATGTTTTTCCATTTCTTTGTGTCTTCTTCAATTTCCTTCATAAGTCTTCTGTGCCACATCCTTATCAAATCTTGATACTGTAGGGGTATTTAACATTACCTAAAAAAGGGTTAGTATCCAAAGCATATAAAGAATTTATACAACTCAATACCCCCAAAACAAGTAATCCAATTAAACATGAGCAGAAGATGGGGCACCTGGGTCACTCAGTCAGTTGGGCTTCCAACTTTTGGCTCTGGTCACAATCTTGCAATTCATGAGTTCCAGCTCCGCATTGGGCTCTGTGCTGACAGCTCAGAGCCTGGAGCTGCTTCATATTCTGGGTCTTCCTCTCTCTCTGCCCCTCCCCTCTCATGCTCGCTCCCTCTCTCTCTCTCTCTCTCTCAGAAATAAACATTAAAATATTAAAATAAATAAAATAAATAATAAAAATGAGCAGAAGATATGAACAGACATATCTCCAAAGACATGGCCAACAGACACATGAAAAGATGCTGAATACCATTCATCATTAGAGAAATGAAAATCAGAAATACAATGAGTTAGCACCTCATCCTTGCCAGAATGGTTAAATCAAGATGCACAAGTAACAACAAGTGTTGGTGAGGATGTGGACAAAAAGGAAATCTCATGCACTGTTGGTAGAAATGCAAAATGGTGCAGTACTGTGGAAAATAGTATGAAGTTTCCTCAAAATGTTAAAAATATAACTACCTTATGATCCAGTAATCACACTACTGGGTACTCATCAAAAAACAAAAAACAAAAAACCAGGAGACACTAAATCAAAGGGATGCCTGCAGCACTTCATGTTTATAAAAGCAGTTTTTACAATAGTCAAATTACAGAAGCAGCCCATGTGCCCATCGATAGATAATGGATGAATAAGTGATGTGCGTGTGTGTGTGTTTATATTTATATGATGGGATACTATGCAGCCATATAAAAGAATAAAATTTTGCCATTTGCAATGGCATGCATGGAGCTAGAGAATATGATGCTAAGTGAACTAAGTCAGTCAGAGAAAGACAAATACATGTGATTTCACTGATATGTGGAATTTAAGAAACAACAAATGAGCAAAAGAAAAAAGGAGAGAGGGGAGGAGCAGAAAAGTTAGAGAGACAGACAGACAAACCAAGAAATAGACTTATGACTATAGAAAACAAGCTGATGGTTACCAGAGGGAAGGTGGGTGGGGGGTGGGTGAAATAGGTAATGGGGATTAAGGATTGCACTTATCAGATGAGCACTGGGTGATATATGGAAGTGTTAGATCACAATATGGTACACTTGAAACTTACATAACACTGTATGCTAACTACATTGAAATTAAAAGTACAAGAACAACATTACCTAAGTTAGTGAGTAGTGGTATTTCATATTTGGTTTACTATTGACTATGAATTTTGAACATTTTGTATGTGTTTATTGCCATGAATGCATTTTCTTTGGGTAAACAGTTCAAAGCTTTTGCCTTGTGTTATCTTATTATTGAGTTGTGAGAAGTTTTTATACATACTTGATACAAATCTTTTGTAAGACAACTGTTAACAAATATTTTTTTTTCCAGGCCTCTTTCAAGACTATCTTTTCCTCACCTGGGCACCTATATCAAATATAAATTAACTACAAATGGAGACCTAATGGAGAACCAGGGGGAGCAGAGGAGGAAGAGAGAGTTGGGGAGAGAGAGGGATGCAAAACTTGAGAGACTATTGAATGCTGAGAATGAACTGAGGGTTGAGGGGGAAGGGGGACGGGGGAAAAGAGGTGGTGGTGATGGTGGAGGGCACTTAAGGGGAAGAGCACTGGGTGTTGTATGGAAAACAATTTGACAATAAAATATTATGGAAAAAAATAAAAAAATAAAAAAAATAAATAAAACATTTAAAAAATTAACTACAAATGGGTTTAATACTGAACTATCTATATATACATTTATCCTTCTACATATACCAAAAGGTCCTGGATCCTGTAAGATTATATAACTTTTGTAATCAGGTACACAGTGCTATAGTTTTGCTCTACTTTTTCAAAATTATTTGACAATGCCGTGTCTTCTGCACTTTCATATACATTTTAAACTGAGTTCCTGATTTCCACAGGAAAAAAAAATCTGCTGGCATTTTATTCAGATTATGCTGAGTGTGTTAATAACTTGTGGAGAATTGACACCTATTGAATCCTCCAACCCATTTGCTGAGAATGTTTCCCTGTGTAACAACACTCTTAAAAATTTCGCTCAGTTGCCAGCATCCAGGGGACTCAGTCAGTTGAGCGTCTGGCTCTTAATTTCAGCTCATGTCATGATCCCAGGGTCACGGAATTGAGCCCTGCAACAGGCCCTGCACGAAATGTGGAGACTGCTTGAGATTCTCTCTCTCCCTCTGCCCCTCTGCCCTGCTCGTGCCCTCAGTCTCTTTAAAATATAATAGAAAATTAAAAAAGAAGTTTCTCTCTTTGATATTTTATAGTTCTATTCTCTAGTCCTTACACATATTTTATTAAATTGTACCCTAAGTATTTCATAGTTTTGAAGCTATTGTAAATGGTAATAATTTGCAAAGATGAAATTCCAATATTTATTTGCTAGTAAATAGAAATACAATTGAATTTTGTATACTGACCATATGTCCTATGACTATACTAGTTCTAGTTATTTTTGGAGATTCTCTAGAATTTTCTACATAGACTATCAAGTCATCAGTACATAGAACCAGTGTTACTTTGTAATCTCCAGTTTACATTTTTTTAAAACTCATTTCACTAGACCTCTAGTTAAATAAAAGTGGTAAGAATATTTGTTTCCCATCTACAATATTACTTGTAAGTCTTATATAGATTTCCTTTAAAGGTTGAGGAACTTTCTCTTTATTCCTAATTGTTGAGAGTTATTATCATAAATCAGTATTGAGTTTCATCAAGTGTTTCTTTTCTCTCCATTGATGAATCACAGTCGATTTTATTTTTCATCAGCTAATGTGTATTATATTGATTTTTAATATAAAATAATCCTTGCATTCCTGGGATAAATCCCATTTGTGCATGGTATACGATTCTTTTTATATAAATTGGATTTAATCAGCTGTTTTGTTAAGAATTTTGTTTATGAAGGATATTAATTTCTAGTTTTCTTTTCTTGAGATATGTTTATGATTTGATATCAGTGTAATGCTGCCATTATAAAATGAGTTATGAAATGATAACTGTTTTATATCATAAAAGAAGTAGTGTAAGAATGGCAATTTTTTCTTCCTTACATGTTCGAGACAGTTGACAAGAGTAGTTATCCAGGAATGCATCTTATTGATATAGCTGCCAAGGTCCAGAAAAAGCTCAGCAAAGTGTCCAGGCATGGTTAGTGTGGCTATGAGATGGGGTGATGGAGAGGCTGGCATTTCTCTGACAAGGCAGGAGGCAGGAAAAAAAGCAACTTCACCATAAGCCTTGCCCTCAGGCAAGCTCAGGGTTCAAGGTGCTCACTTACTCATAGACTGGACTATTCAACCTTGCAAGAAGACTTGTCTTGATCTCCCTGGGCACATGGGACCCTGGGAATCTATAGAAGTACAACATATTCTAGGGAGTTGAGAATAAGACAGGCTCTCTTTGCCCCTTGAAGACCCTGATCGAGCCATGTTCATTGCAGGGATGAAAGCCTAAAGAGTCCAGTCCACCCTAAGTACCTGACATGGGTCACTGCTGTTCATGCTGTGTCTGTCTAGTCAGGGGACATGACATTTATAATGTTGGACAATCCACTGGAGATATGGAAGAAACTGACAAGTACTGGAATGGGTACAGGCTGTAGGACAGACCTGAGACAGAGAGGTAACTCAGAAGCCAAAAAGCTTTCCCAGTTGTCCATCCAAGGCCCAAGAAAAGTAACTCAGAGGCAAGTGTGGTTCTACCCTATTGCACCTGAGACCTCACCTAGGAACTCAGACTTACGGTCTGACACTGGGTTGCCCAGCTTATGGAAAGCCTTAATACCTCAACAACAGTTCAGACCTGCCCATCCTGTCCCAGCTATCCCTGATGCCCCATCTGCTCCAGCAGAAGCCTTGGGATACAATCCTACTCAGGATGAGTGCCTCTCATGTCCCAGATATATATAGTATGCCGGCCAAGATACCTCCAGGCGGAGGCTGTGGGAGCTGACAGGAGGACCATGTTGAGCTGACTATTTCACTGATTCCCCAGAAATAAATGAAGGGGACAGTTCTGGTTAATACTGAGGCTGAATGTCCTCTAATACATGATAGCTCTCAGAAATGTTTTGGGCCCCTCAGCATACCTGATAATTATGGAAGGGAAATGGTTATGGTCAGGAAGACTCTTTTGATATTGCAAATTAGGCATTTTCCCCTGCCTCTGAGAATATTAAATTATCTCCCGCATACCAGAGAGCATATTGGGCACCGATATCCTACAAGGTCAAACTCTGCAAGCTTTTAGCAATGAATTCCACCTTTGGGTTAGAGTAATCAAAGCAGTGCTGAAAGGGGACACCAACTGGGCACAGGTAGGTTTCCCATCAATGTGAAGCATGGTGCCTGGGGGGCATGAGAAAGTAGGAGACACCATCCAAGAACTGCAGCAAATGAGTAGTGTATGCCCTGCCCAGAGTGCTTTCAACAGACTGATACGGTCAGTAAAAATAACGTTTGTGTCTTAAACAATGCAACAAAGCAACATCTAAATGAGTCTAGGACCATCCATTGGAATTCCTAACCAATGAAGGATTAGCAAATTGATTATATTGGCCTCCTTCTTCCACGTGAGGGTTTTAAATATGCCTTGGTATGTGGGCAGTATATCTGCCTTACTGAAGTTTCCCCTGTCCTCATGCAATCAAGTTGCCACCGTCAGGGGATTAGAAAAGCTCAAAACTACATACAGGTATGCTCATGAATACACAGTTATAGGAGGTCATGTTTCAAAGGTCATGATGTGCAAAATGGTGCATTGGATCATGGTGTTGAATAGAGGTTCTGTCACCCTAAAGTAGCAGATTAAATTATGAACAGGTAAACCCACGTTGATCAGGTAGACTTAAGTACTATCT
Organism: Suricata suricatta; assembly: GCF_006229205.1. Classification (NCBI taxonomy): domain Eukaryota; kingdom Metazoa; phylum Chordata; class Mammalia; order Carnivora; family Herpestidae; genus Suricata; species Suricata suricatta. Next base: position 16,588,838 of record NC_043708.1, on the reverse strand, counting down.
CAGCCAGATTTTAACACCTTTGAATCATCAACAGTAGACTCTGCTTCTCCTTATGCCAGACTGGACACTTCTGCCCAAACACCCAACCCCTTAAAGGTATGGAAGACACAGGAGACAGTCATTGTCCTGCAGTTCAGCATAGATCAAGTGCTGTGCTGCTGAGCACACAAGTCCCATCATACCTGGGAAAGGCGTTATCTATTGGAATTGTAATGGGATGCTCTACCAAAGTGGGTAAGTAACTTTGCACCCTGGAGTAAAGGGAAACTGCTCAATCCCCATTGGGATCCCATTGTCCTGTTGGAAGCAGGACACGTTCAAATACATTAAATGTGGAATGGAGTATGTACCGTTGGAAGAGGGGAGAAGATGAGGGTCCTGGTCTGGCATATCCAGCCCCCTGGGCCATCTCCTCACATCTGACAGGGTTGCCTCCCCCAGGGAACATGCATGGTATGGCATGACTGGGTCAAATCCCTAAAGTTACGGTCATGTTAACGTCTAAAGATCAGACCACAAGTGCAATTCTTATGAAAGGAGGAGACCTTACCATACGAGATCTTACTAAGCAACTGTCTGTTCGATCTTGGAGTTCTGCTGCTCCTGTGGGTGTCCCATCACGTGATGGGTTCCTGATGGACATACCTTTCTGCAATGGGTCCACTTCCATGCTACACACACCAATCCAGATGTTGGCAGCTGCACCTCTCTAGCTTGTCAGGATTGCCATGGTGGGCGTCGCCCCACCAGGGTAAGGATTAGAAGGCCTTAAAGCAGTCTAGTAAGGAAGAATAAGCTAGGATTAGTCCTCGTAATTCATCTGATATTACTCATACTGATCCGGAAACCTGGCCCGTGCACACACTGTCAATAACACTGGCTATGGGTATCTTTTACAGTCAATCAAACTACACAGGCTGTCCATCAAACCGCTGACAGGAAGTGCCCTAAAAATACCACCAATAGAGCTATGGGTGACTATGCTCAGATTTGGAATGAATTCACATGGTTCACCATGGGTTATGGACATTTGAGCACCCAGGCACCCCTATGCTCGTAATAGACAAATCACTCTAAACAGAATCAACACAGTTGTACGAAGGATACAGAATGGACATCATCAGAACCATGAAGTCATCCTGTCATGGTAAAGGATAGCAGTTGGTTTGGCACTGACTGGGTGGCCCCCAAATGTGACTCAAAATATGGCACAAATCCTTGCCCATTGGGCGCTTGGGCCGTGGGTTTTCCTTGACATAGAGAATTTGTCCTAGAGTAACAATTGCCAGCCTCCCTCTCCTCAAGGCCAGATGGGCACATTGTGTTTCCAGTGGTATGATCATGTGGCTGCCATCTCTGTCTCCTGTTGGCTGGGAGGACATTATAGCATTCATAGAAGCCCTTACTAAATACACCCAACAGGCCTAAATGACAGCCAGCAGAACCTGTCTGTACTGAACGCAGAAATGCCTCTGAGGAGAAAAGCTGTTTTCCAGAACAGAATGGCCTTGAACATTATACTGCCTTGTAAGGAGGCACCCGTGTCTTTTTTTTTTTTTAATTCTTATTTTAATGTCTTTATTTTGGGGGGGGGGAGGGGGGAAGGGAAGAAAGGCAGAAAGACGCAGAATCTGAAGCAGGGTCCAGGCTCCCAGCTGTTAGCAGAGCCTGATGTGGGAATCAAACCCACCAACCCTGAGATCATGACCTGAGCTGAAGCGGGATGCTTAGCCGACGCCCTGCCACCCATGTCTTTTTATCCAGAGTGTCTATGTTCATACCTGATGAGTCTGCTAATATACCCAAGTTATTAAGTCACACGAGTACATATGTGAGTACCCCGAGTTATCCCGCCTGAGCCTGGGAGACTTAAATCAGGGGTTTGGATCACGGAGTTCTCGGCGGAAAAAAAAAATTGTTACTTATTTTAAAAATCCTTACCTCGACCTGTGTTTTCTCTTGCCTGTGCCTCGATGGCTGCCGTGGTACCGGCCACCAGATAGCCACACATGGATCCGGGGAGCAGGTGAGACTCCTTGCTGACCATCCGGGGCACATGGCGGAAGACGGGCCACGTGACGTCCTAAGAGCCCATCACCAGGGCTGAAATGTTGGAGGAAGTCATCCATAGGACATGACCGCCAGTTGCCCTGGCAGCTGTACCCAGGGGATCAAGAAGCTCCTTCCCTCGCTCCCACCACCCCTTGCCCCACACGCACCGGAAGGAATGCTCAGCTCACAGTTCCAGCTGTCGGAGCCCTTTCCCAGGATGCAGCCTGGAGAGAGCAATGTGCTTGCAGAGACCCTCGGAACAATCTACTGGGTGACAAAACCCAGGTAAGGCTTTTTGTAGGGACTTCTAAGATTCAGGCGGGCAGGTGTGGAAATGGGTTCGGCTTGTAGGGACGGTGACAAGCCTGCTATGTAAGTTCCCATGCTGAAGGAACCTGCCAGCCAGTGACCCGGAGTGGCCCGCCTCTTCTTCCCGGTCTCCTTGCCCTTCCAGGTTGGGGCTCATTTCAGACGTCATGGGGGGAAGCTCTGAATTTGCAAACCAACAGTGAAGCCTTTTGATTATGATTTTGATGTATTTAGTAGACATAAAGATAATTCTATGTTCTGTTTATTCTTTTGCTCCTTTTAGCAATTGGGATCCTTTAAGGGGTATGTCCATGTGAACTAAAAATTTGAAATTAACAGCTTACTACTATTTGTAATATTCCTTCTTATCTTTTTGGTGTTTGGTGTCTGGTAAATTTGGCCCTTTCCTTCTTGATATTTGTAGGTTTTTTTTCTTTCTTGATCTGTTTAGCTGAAGTTTTTTCCTTTTTGGTTTCAATTTCATTATTTTTGGCTATTGCTTTTTTTCAGGTTTCTATTTCATCAGTTTATGCTCTTATCCTCATTATTTCTTTTTTTTAAAATACTTTGGATTTAATAGTTTTTTTTTTTTTTTAAAGGTGGAAGCTATGTCATTGGTTTTAAGTGTTGCTTCTTTTCTGGTATAAATCTTTAAAGGTAATGAATAAGTCTTCCTTTCATCACAAATTTAGTTACAGTCCATATTTTGATATGCTGGGATTTTCAGTTTACATGTTTTAAAATATTCTCTGATTTTGCATATCATTTTTTAAAATGTTTATTTTTGAGAGAGAGTGCAATTAGAGGAGGGGCAGGATCCAAAATAGGCTCTGTACTCAGAGCTGCAAGCCCAATGTGAGGACTGAACTCAGGAAACGGAAGATGGTGACCTGAGCTGAAGTCAGTGGCTCAACCGACTGACCCACCCACGCACCCCTTGCCTATGATTTTTTCTTAACCCATGTTTATGTGTTGGCCGTATACTGTTTGAATATCCAAGTATTTGTGGGAATTTCTAAATGCCTTTCTGTTATCACTTCTCCTGTAATTACTTTTTGCATTTATAAAACATTCTATAGTTCCAATATTTTCTATCTTGTTGGAAATTCCATGTGCATTTAAGAATGTGTTATGGAAATGTCTGTTGGGTCATGTTGATTGATACTATTTAATATTTCATCTCCTTAGTCATTTTCTATCTACTAATTGTACTGATTATTAAGAGAGGAGTGGAAATATTCAATTTTAGGTTAGTCTATTTCTTTTCAGTCTATTAATTTTCTTTTTGTATTTTGAAGCTCTCTTTTAAGATGCATACATGTCTATTATTGGTATGTCTTCTTTATGAATTGACATCCTTATTATGAAATGCCTATCTTTATTTCTAATAATATCACCTCTTTTGAACTTTAGTACAATATTAATACAAGAACCCCAGCTCTCATATGCTTAGAATTTGCATACATATTTTTTCTATGCTGTAATTTTAACTATTCTGTGTCTTCATATTTAAAATTACTTTCTTAGGGCCACCTGGGTGGTTCAATCAGTTAAACATCCAACTCAGTTTTGACTCAGGTCATGATTTCACAGCTTGTGAGTTTGAGCCCCGCATCCAGCTCTGTGTTGAAAGTACAGAACCTGCTTGGGATTCTCTCCTCTCTCTTCCCCTCCCCTACTATCTCTCTTACAAAATAAATAAATAAATTTCAAAAAATTCTGTAAAACAACTTTCTTATAGGCAGCATTTTGCATTTTTTATTTATACTAGCGATCTTTGTATTTCAACTGTGTACAACATTTGCATTTGATATATATAATTATCAGAAGACTGTACTTAATCTGTAACATTGCTTGTTGTTTTCCATTGATACCATCTATTCTTATTCCTTTTTTCCATTTACCTGATAATTTTTGGATTCATTAAGTGTTATTTTCACCAATTATGTCTTAGTAATACCCTCATGTTTTCCCATGGTTGTCCTCAGGTTTATAATACTTCGTTTAACTTAGTGCACTTGATTTTGATATTAAATTTTACCATTTCATGTGATGTAATAGATCTTAATCAAATGCTTCCAGTTCCCTTCTTCCTTTGTCCTATATTTTAATACAATTATACTGCTGTGCATGTGTGGTAATCTCAAATACATCACTATTATTTTTGTTTTAAACAGTAAATAATCTTTGAGAAAAATTTAACATGAGCAGACACTTTTAAATTTAGCCACATATTGGGGCGCCAGGGTAGCTCAGTCAGTTAAACATCTGACTTTGGCTCAGGTCAAAATCTTGGGGTTCCTGAGATCGAGCCCTGTGTCGGGCTTTGTGCTGACAGCTCGGAGCCTGGAGCTTGCTTCTGATTCTGGTCTCCCTCTCTCTCTGCCCTGCTCTTGCTTTGTCTCTGTCTCTCAAAAATAAATAAATATTAAAAAATTTGGGGGGGGGCACCTGGGTGACTCAGTTAAGCTTCTGACTTCGGTTCAGGTCACGATCTCTCAGTTCACGAGTGAGTTCAAGCCTTGTGTTAGGCTCTGTGCTGACAGTTCAGAGCCTGAAGCCTGCTTCAGTTTCTGTGTCTCGGTCTCTGCCCCTCCCTTGCTGACACTGTCTCTCTCTGTCTCTCTGTCTCTCAAAAATAAATAAACATTAAAAAATATTTTCTTTTCAATGTAGCAACATGCTTACCAAGTTAGCATTCTTCATCCCATTGTGTGTACAAATATCCATCTTATGTCACTTACCCTTCACCTGAAGAACTTCTCTAACACTTGTTGTACTGTAAGCAGTTGATGATAAATTACCTCAACATTTGTTTTTCTGAAATATTATTTAATTTGTCCAAACTAGTGAATGATATTTTCACTTGGTAAAAAATTCTAGTTTCATAGTCTTTATCTTTCATCACTTTAGAGATGTCATAACATTTATTTTGGTTTGCATAGTTTCTGATGAGAAGTTTGTGATTATGCTTATCTTTCTTTTTCTGTACTTTCCTTATTTTTCCTGGTTGCCTAAATAATTTTTTCTTTATCACTGATTTTTAATAACTTGCTTTTGCTATACTTTTGAATATTTGGATCTGTGTCTGTATTTTTTTCTGTTCTGGGTTCTTTGAGCTTTTTGACTTATTTGTGTGGCTATTTTAAATCAAATTTGAAAAATGTTTATTAATTCTTCACCTATGTTGGGTCATTGTTTCCTGTTGCTATTGTTGTAGTTGTTTTTATCATTCATTGGTCTCTCTCTCTCTTTTAAATTTGGAGAAAGAAGTGCACCTATCTTAGGCTACTTGATATGTTTCTACTAATCTTTTAGATTCTGTTTATTTTAGTTCAGATTTTGTTTTTTCTTACTGTGCTCATTATTAACAATTTCTATTGCTATGTTTTTAATATCAGTGGAATCTTCTTTGGCAGTATTTAATCGACAGTTAATCTCATTCAGTGACATTTTCACTTCATATATTTTACTTTTCATACCTAGAAATTCCAGCTGATACATTTTTTATATTTTCCACTTACATATTCACTATGTTCCTATTTTCCTTTGACTACTTGGATAGAATTATAATAGTTGTTTTAATGTTCTTGTTGGCCAATTCCATCATCTGTCTCATTTCTGTGTTATTGCAGTAGGTTACCAACAACAACTATCATCGTATTTGGAAGTGAAATAGACAACTGAAATGAATATTTCTGCTTTGGATGTTTTAGGGGAAGAAATTCTAAAAATTTTGGAACTAAAAGCAAACTACAATATTGAATATGAGTATTGGCTTTAGTCTACCCTTTAATTTTTTAACATTAATCAGTCAACTTCCACATTAGTGAAAGTTGACTGTAATTATCTCCAAATAATATGAAACCAACTCTTAAAAAATAATAACCCAGAGTGATTCATATTTCTTCTGGTCATGGAGAGGATTTTCCTTTTTCTTTGCATGTCTATTAATTTTTGGATATCTGATAGACATTTTGACATTATATGGAGTGTTTGGATTTTTTTTTCTTTTTTCTTGAAGGATCTTTGAGGTTTGTTTTGGCAGCCAGTCATGTTACTGACAGATTATTTTAATCCTTTTAATCTTATTTTTAAATTTAGGGCATGGCAAGAGTAGCTTTTTATGCAGAGATAGACTCTAGTTTCTTTGCTCTGGCTTGTGGGAACTCAAATATTTCCCCTTCTGATGTGAATATTGCTCAGCCTACGACTTTCTGCTCCTTTTTTGCCTGTCTTCTGAAGTTCTACTTTTCACATCTGTGATCACTTTGTGATATGCCAAGTTTTCTAGACTAAATAAGACTCCTCAGAATGCCCTTTCTAGTGTGTTTCCAGGTAGAATGGGCAAGAAAGCGAGGCAGCAGCCATCTTGTAACATGAGCACACCTTCTCCCAGTTTGCCTTTAAAGAGTAAATTGGGTGTAGTTGTAAAGATATTCTCCAGAGGGGATTAAAATCATAGCTGGCTTTGAGTTAATCAAAAATGGCCGTCTTAGACCCGATTAAATCAGATAGATGTCTTTATTTTTTATTTATGTATTTTTAAAGGTTTTAATTTTAGTTTTTGTTTGAGAGTGAGAGAGAGAGAGAGAGAGCGAGAGAGCGAGAATCCCAAGTTACACTCAGTGCAGAATCTGATGTGTGGTTTGATCCCATGACTGTGGAATCGTGACTGAGGGGATATCAAGAGCTCAGCCGGCTGAGCCACCCAGGCACCCCTCAAATAGAAGCCTTTAATAGAAGGTGTAGGCTTTCCCTGAGGAGAGGGACTCCAGACAGCCGGTAGACCTGATAGTGCTTTCCCATTCCCCTGGCTTTCCTCTTCCTAACTGTCCACCTGTGGATTCAAGCTTCATCAAGCTCATAGAGTTGTAGACTGCTCATGATCATCACTTCCTCACTGCCTGCCTTGCTTAAGGCTAACTTTATCAGCTCCTTAAATTTCTTAAGCCTATTCCTGGTAATAATTATATATCATTAAGTAATGATACATACATATTATTATATTAATTAAACATATGTATATGTTGCATATGTATGTTGCATATATGTGTGTGTGTGTATATATATGTATGTATGTATATATATATATTTATTTATTTATGCCTTGGTACAGCATCATCTCACCAGCCCCAAAATTGTAGAAGTCAATTATTTATTTATTTATTATGTTTCTTTTTTTTAAATTTTTTTTAATGTTTTATTTATTTTTGATACGGAGAGAGACAGAGCATGAGACGGGGAGGGGCAGAGAGAGGAGACACAGAACCGGAAGCAGGCTCCAGGCTCTGAGCTAGCTGTCAGCACAGAGCCTGACGCGGGGCTCGAACCAACGAACGTGAGATCTGACCTGAGCCGAAGTCGGAGGCCCAACCAACTGAGCCACCTAGGCGCCCTTATGTTTCTTTATTTTTGAGAGAGAGAGAGAGAGAGAGTGAGAGACAGAGAGAGAAAGAGAGATAGAATGAGTGGGGGAGGAACAGAAAGATAGGGAGACAGAGGATCTGAAATGGGTTCTGCACTGACTGTGGAATACCGGGCTTGAACTTACAAACAATGAGATCATGACCTGAGCGGAAGTCAGACACTTAACAGACTAAGCCACCCAGGTGCCCCAGCCAATTTATTTTAATAATTCTATATCAATATCTGTATCTATATACATATGCATATATACCTATACATATATATCTATACATTAATATAATATATAATAAAGTATGTATATTTCCATCTTATTCATTCTGCTTTTCTAGTTTAACTCTGAGTGATTTGAAATACTTATCAAATCCTGAAAGGGATGTCTTTCTAAATTTTTAAACTCATTGCCTGTGTGACTCCCTCTATTTATGAATTCTGCCACACAGATTTCAACTGCTTTAGCATCCTCAAATTCTTGCCTTGCTTTTCTGAACTCAGCACGACTTTAGGTTTCTATCTGGATTTTTCCTTCCTGCTAATAACTGCTTCCAGTCAGCACACTAGGACTGTTGTACGTTTGCCTCTTTTTTTTTTATTTTTTCCTTTCATGATGTATCATGTGCTGTATGGGTTTTTATTCAATATGAAAACCACCTCTTAAAAATATTTCTATTTTTGTTTTCTAGTTTGAGGTTGGAAGGTGAAGTTCTAGGTAGTTACTACAACATGCTTGAAAACAGAAATCTTTGGTCTATATATATTTTAAATTTTTAAATATTTTGTTTAAGGACTTAATTTTTTATTTTTATATTTATTTTTATATTTATTTATTTATTTAATGTTTATTTATTATTGACACAGAGACAGAGTGTGAACAGGGGAGGGGCAGAGAATGTGGGAGACACAGAATCTAAAGCAGGCTCTAGGCTCTGTGTTGTCAGCACAGAGCCTGATGCACGGCTTGAACCCACGAACCATCAGATCATGACCTGAGCTGAAGTTGGACATTTAACTGACTGAGCCACCAGGCGCCCCAGGACTTAATTTTTTAGAGCAATTTTAGTTTGAGTTTGCAGCAAAATTGAGAGAAATGTATAGAGATTTCCCATATACCTCCTGCCCCTGTATGTTCATAGTCTCCTCCAATATCAACATTTTCCATCAGAGTGTTACATTTGTTACAGTTGATGAGTGTATATTGGCACACCATAATCCTTCCTAAGTTAATAGTTTACTTTAGATTTTATTCTTGAAGTTTTGTATCCTGGGAGTTTGATGGTCTAGACATTTTAATATGTGAAAGTTGACTGTCCTTAGAAGTAAAATTTACCATAATCTGCCCACTTTAACCCAGTGACAGAAAAGTGGAAATATTTTAGAATGTATATGAAGACATTGGTGAGGAGAAAAAATAAAATTCTGATAGTGCCTTTCTAAGTTCATCGGATTTAATTATTCACTTGTATATCTTACCTGGTATGTAACTCTCAAAAAATTTTGTTGAGCCATACTGAGTCGTGTTTCCAGTACCTACTAACACAGCACCTCTTACATAATTCATTTAAAGCAGCAGAATATAATGGTTAAGAACTTGAGAGGTAGGTAAAATTATATTTGGCTGTGAATTTCTAACTGACTAATTATGTTACTTAAATGCACCTTTATTAATTTCTAGTAGCTTAATCTTTATTTGAAATAGATAATAGTTATAATTTCAACTTCATTGGTTTGGCTGATTTAGCATGAAATTAATTAAAAGAATGTTTGCAAATTTCTTAACACTGTTATTGTTACATTGTGAGCACTCGATTTGTTTTTAAAATCCTTAGTGTATTTTTTTATTTAAAAAATAATAAGTATTTAAATAAAATTAACGATTAGCAAAATCTTTTCTGCATCTTTGAAGAAAAAGGGAACTCAACTTGTTTGGAGCTTTGGTTGCGATATTGTAAGTCATCTAGATGATCCCCTCATCAGATGCTTGAAACTTAATTCATCAGGGAATTAAATTCAAAGTGTCTTATGCAATATAGACAATTTATAAACTCACATAACTGAGACGTCCAGAGGTAGAGTAGGTATCGTGTGGTTGATGAGCTGCACTAATCAAGAATCTTCTAAAATCCACTCTACATCTTATGTTCATTTCACCCTCATGCTGAATTCACTAAAGGTAACAAAATGACTCTCGTAAACCCTGGGTTTACACAATATATTTCACCATCTAAAGTGTGAGAACTTCTACACACATATAAAACAAATGCCCCTCCTTTCCTTGGATACCACCACTTGAGATCACATACTCATCCCCTCTGGTCAAAGTAATGGCTTATCCTGAGAGATAATCTGGGATTAAATGTCCATATGGTTGAAACAACCAATGGTACAATAGGTTGCATATGGTCCTTACTTGTGTGTGCCTCTGACCTATCTCTGTGTTGGGGCTGGAGTTAATCTTAGTCAACACCATTGCTGTTCAATGGGAAAAATTACATTGTCTTCTATAAAGACCATGTGTAACATCCACATTTTGTTGTGTGTAGAACCAGAGTGTATTTGAGTATTTTGAGTATTTTCTGTCATGGGAAACTTACTAAAACCTGCCCCAGTCACATGTTTTGATTGTCGACAAGATTTTGATCTGTATGTCGCAGGTTTTGTGTTTGAGAATGAGCTTGGACCAAAAAGACATCTGCTACTCTAGACTGACCAAGGCAGTCTGAGAGATATTTATTTAATTGTTCTTTGGTAGAAGGAAGAATTTTAAGCACTTGCCATATATCTAATAATTTAATACTTTTTTCAAGCTTATGAAGCTAGATCCAGAACCATCTGCATTTTACAAATGAGTTAACCTGCACGAAGTATGGGTCACAAAGAAATTAGCAGAGGTAGGGATTCCAAGCCAGCTAGACTGGCTCCCAAATCCGTGATCTTAACCAAATACAATAATACAATATTTATTAGTTGAAAACTTCAATAAATAGAGAGATGAAAGACTGTAAAATGTGTTTAGTATGTAGGGAAAACTTGCTCTAGCTCACTATATCAATTTAGCGTGCTCTCTCTCTCTCTCTTATCTATCTCTTCAATCTTCTATCATCTATCTAGCTATCAATCTATCTAATCTATCATCTATCTACCTCTTCAATCTTCTATCATCTATCACCTCTCTCCATCAATCTATTATCTATCTTCTATTCTATCTATTATTTATCTATCTATCTATCTAATCTATCTATCATCTATCTATCTATTATCTATCTATCTATCTATCTATCTATCTATTATGTATCATCTTTCTTCTTATCTTCTATCTTTCTGTCTTCTCATCTATCAAATTTACCTACTTTGCTAGCAATAGTAGGGGTACATTATTGAATACATTGTAACAACTACTTCCAAGAGTTCCACTCTTTATTTTTAATATGATGCATATATACTTTATTCATTCAGTTACTCACTAAAAATGTACTAATCATTATCAATCATAGACATTGAACTAGTTTCTTGGAACAGGAAAATTTAAGAGAAGCCTCCTCCTCTTAAGAATGTCACTTTCTTCTCCCCTAGACCAATATTTTTGAAATTGTAGACCATAAGTCATCATTTAAATTAAAAAATAGAATGAAAAATGTCATAATCCTTTATATGTAATAAGCGTAAGCATTACTTGTTTTGTATGTTTTATGTGTCTGTGTTGGTGAGTGTTCTATGTGTACTAGTTTTTGGTATAAACTGTCTTTCTTGCTGTAGGGAATGGCCCAAAATATTTTAGAATGACTACATTAGAACCTTGTCAACCGAATATTTAGAACTTTCGTAACCATTTTACTTTCTATCATATTACAGGGACTTGTGGAAAAGAGCTGTATCTTATATTCCACTTCATCTCTCATGGCAAACATTCTAATAATTTGTTCAGAGAAACTGCTTAATGCAACCAGTTGTTTTCCTGATTAATGAAGAAGAAACGTTTTATTTGGAATTATTGTTGTCCACTTTTGACTGATAACTACTTTCTTTGGATTTATTTTAGGAGTCATTTAAACAATATGTTTGACTTTGTGGTAAGGAAAACAAGTGGTTGGTTTACCAAAATTTTGAGTTTTTCAACCAATTTATGTTTTTTCTAGAGACTGAGCCCAAGCCTAGATTATGAGAAGCTATCACAAGGCAATAATTCTTGTTCTCTAACCTTGTTAAAGTAGATTTGTTTTGTCAGTGTTGAGGTAAAATGGCTTTAAATAGCATTATTAAACCATAAGCTAAGCAATAGCTTTACCATCAGACTTTATGCTTTGTGGTTGGAGCACTTTATGGATTTATTCTTCTTGCTGTCAGCATAAAAAAAAGACCAGCTGGAAAATCCTACATTAACTGAAGACCACAAGATTCTGGACATCCAGATGACCCAATGTTAGGGACTCTGGGATGGAAATTTAATGGGTGTGGAACAATTTCATGAGCACAAAATGCTTCTTACCATCTTTTCTCTTTACCTCTCAAACTTGTGCAAGCACATAAAAGTTGGGAATAGTTCCTACCATTTTCTCTGAACTAACAGTATCCTTTGGCATCTCACCTCTATGGAAAGTATGGGAAGAAATAACCAAAGCAAACAATTTTTTCTCTTTGAGTTGAAAATGCAATAGAACACCCTTTGTAGGAGGTTCATGACTTTTCCACAAAGAATGTGTAGTTCACATGTTCATTTTTAATATAATTTATTTCCTTTCTAAACATTGATAGTCATATGGAAAAGTAATTCTTTAAAATATTTATTCATGTACAGAACACTTCCTTAACTAGTTTTCACTGTAGTTTAATATGAGTCTTTAAAATCTGTCTGTCTACTATCTATCCATCTATCAACATTCACCTATGTCATTCATTCATTCATTCATTCATTCCTTCACTGTTAAACACAGTTAAAGGGGAAAAAACCACAAGGAACTCAAAATATAGTAATAGTTCTCCTCAACACTTAATTAAATCTTTCACAGAATTCTCTAAGTAGCTACTTATGCAAGGCATTTATTCTGATAATATTGCATAAGTATAAATTGATACAAAAGCCACAAATGTCTTTCAAAAACAGACTATGAGAAAGTGCCTGAAAACGTTAAAAGGTAGCTAATAGCGGTGTGATGTTTTATTGTTATATTTTGATATCAATTATTAATAAAGTAAATTAAGTTAATATAGGAAGAAGAGATGAAATTAATTTACTATACCTTAAGAACTATTTCTACGGGTTTGGGAAATCAATTTTTGGTCACTTTTGTTTGTGAGGTACAAATACTTATAATGCAACATCTAAAGCTATCCATAAATATGGCTTTAAGTTAGAAGGAATTTTCCTACTGGTCTTTATAGAATTAGTCTTTTGGAGGAAGGAGTCCACTTATATCAGTATGTTATACATTGGCAGCCAATTTAAGGTAAGGGCTTTTTTGGGTATCACTTAGACAAACAATGGGCAATTACATATGTTTTAACTTTGAATATCTGAAATGTGTTTTCATCTATGTCTACATGTAACCCAGACTCTGAGTCAATGAAACATACTTGTGAATATTTCTGTCACATACAGCTTGGGATCGTGTAGTGGTATTAATTTGGGGTGTTTGACTAAACAAATATATTAGTGTTGTAACCTTCACAGATCCACTTCTCTTTAAAATGGCCCTTTAGACAGTAGTCTAAACTCCATCTTGCTTGACCACAAGGTTTTCAGTATTTTGTAAGATTCCACACTCCAAGGATTTCTGGGTAATTCTGAGTAACGTTTATGTGTTTACACATTTTTCCTGTTTGTCAGTTGTCCCAGCTCTTATGGCTATAGGCTATGATATTCCCAAAGTAGCTCCAACTAAACATCTGTCTTCTCATGTCCTGAACTTTCATCCCACGTGTTGCTGGAGCCATCTTCCATGAGCGGGAGTGCTTTGATGTTGCTTTTACTATGCCAAATCTATCTGTGCCTTCACAATTGTCTTTGAAACAGAGCAAGAGGAAGGAAAAAGAACAAAATTGTTTACCTCTTTCTCCCAATTATCTATCCATTTCTTAGTCAACATAATTATAGTTTGCAGAGATAAAGCATAACCCTTCATGAAGATATTTTACATTTTTATGCTTATAAAATTAATTCACTCTAATTAGAGCTGTCAGATTTAGCAACAAAAGTGCTATATGCACTTTATACTTGCATAAAAATTATTTGTTCTTTACTTGAAATTTCAGTTTAACCAGGCATCCGTATTTTCTCTGGTGACCTTAACTAACTCAGAATCTTCTTGCTAGTATTGGTTACTTTTAAAAACATGACATTTTTAATCGGCAAAAATAATCCAATTAAGAATAAATCCAGCCTAAGGAATCTAAACCTTCCCCTAAAGACACAGAGAAATTTTTTCATCCTTAAAAATAGCAATTTCCCACCATCATTTATCTATCAATGGTTCAAGGATATTCGAGTTAAGTTTCAGGCCATCCTTCAAATGGCGATTTCCCTTCCTAAATGGCTATTTCGATGCTTAGTGTGAAATTTCTCTTCAAGGTAGTGCCCTGACCTTGAGGATACTTCTTTTTTTCAAGGTTGGTAGATAGGTTGATTTCCTCAGATTCTCCTTTCTAAAAGTCTGAAGGATAATCTCTTCCCTATGCTCCAGTTTTTGCCACTATAGTGCAATCATAAGGAGTATAGAAAGCATTTGAAAATTATGTCTGCAGTATTATCAAGACTGTCCAAATGAGTGAAGAATGAGATGAGAAAAGTCATGTTGCCCGCATATAAAAATGTCTTCACCTCTAATCTAAATTAAGGGGCTTCCCCGATACTGAAGCTCTGAATTACGTTACAATTCTTTGCATTTGGTGATAGGACAGGGGCACTTGCTGAAATTTAGCTATAAAACGTTTGGTCAGAGTGGTGTTTGGTGCATTTGGGTTACTTCTGCATTGAGAAAACAAGCCCTGTGTTCTGACACGGCTCACGAAAATCTGCAAACTCAGTTTTTATAACCTACTTACTGTCAGATTTGTATCAGGGCTGAAATACTCTCGCAGTCAAATTAATTCAAATCTGCCTTAGCATCTCTTTACCTTAAGATTTAAAATATTCACAATATTGTGTTACAGAATATTTTTGCATGTTTTCCTTGCACTCAGCTTACCTAGTTTAGACCTTGCTAATGTAGCCTTTTGATCGGTTAACTACTGAAGAGTTAGCTCTATTATCCGTTGCTTCAAAAATTTGTAACAGAGCCTGAACCTTGGACCCCATCCTGGCAAAGTAGTAATTAATGTCAGATACATTTTGATAACACTATTAAAATTGTTTTAAATGCTTGAGCAGCTAATTAGAGAGAGTAGTTTCCTGTATTACTTTACCAAACATAGTCCCAGGGTGAATATTATCTTTCTGATTAAACACAACAAAACACCTAACATTTCAAGAAAATTATCACATAAAGCATATTTCTATATAGAGTGTGTTTATCTAGGGAGCATATTTAACAAAGAAGCAATTCCCTCTCCTCTATGATTCAGAGAGTGAAATGGCACTCTGACCTAAGACATTCTTTACATGATGATGGCATTGTTTGTGTTTTGAGAAGTTATGAAACTTGGCCAAGGTCATCATTGGGTCCTGCAATCTGGTACAAGATTAATTTTTCCAATATAGTTTGTGGGTGTACAGAGGATCAGGGGAGGCATGTAGGTCATGCTAGTGTCTGATGAAATTTTCCTTTGACACCTGCTACCTGTACACATTTTTTTTCATGAGGAAATGTTGCTTAAGCTTGATGAACCAGGAATATTTTGATTGTTACGCTATTTACTTACAAATAAATATATCCTAGAAACTTCCTTATTATTTTCAGATTCGGTAAACTCCAGACTAAGGCTGGGAAATTAAGACATATTTTGATCCCAAACTTTTTTTTTTCAAAATTTCACATTAATTAAGGCCAAAGATGCATTTGGCTAAGCTGTTAAAGTAATTTTAAGCTCAAATCAACACTTGGTCAAAGTAATCCCGTCTTTAATAAATCTCATGATTACTTCACACAGTATTATTGGATTTCTTTTTTTTCTCCTTAAAGTGGATGTAGTATGCAGGATGCAGGAATTTTTTTCCTCTTCCTTCTTTCTTCTAACTGCAAACAATCAATAAATGGATAAGAAAACAGGTTTACTTTTTGAGACTTTCAAACTACCGTTTTAAATACTTTGAAAGTATTATCAAAACATGAAATGAATAAGTAGACTGAGTTGTAAATTTTCAGTATCACTAAGGAAAAATTTTGTGATTTTGTTTTAGAAAAGGAAGTGGTGATATCTGGCCTCTACTTAGCCACCATATTGGTTTATCCACATCTCTCTGGTGTATCCACCTCCATCAGTATGGACAGATGCTGGCACACACTCTGGTCATTCCCGTTTTGTCTTTGAATATGACTTACCTCCCCTCACAATCCCTCACATTTCTCATCTAATTCTCCAAACGATAACACTTTCAGAGAAGAGTGTCTGCCATGAGCACATTTCTGACCATTCAAGCACACATCAGCCTGTCATTTGTCACCATTCTCTTCCTGGTAGGTAACACTAGGACCTTACTAGGCATAATTGATGCAAATTGATCTCTTACCTTGTGCCTGGAATGCATTATTTCTTTAATCCTAGGAACAATCCAAGAAGGTAAGTACTGCCATTTTCTCTACTCCTCAGAAGATGCATGTTTGCTTTAGAGAGGTTGAATACTTTCCCTAAGGAGACCTAGCTGTTCTTCACTGAATCTAAGCTCCTTATACTATGTCATGTGGCTTCACAACAGGGATCTAGTCAATACTGCAAAGGTGACTGTGGGTGTGGCTTGAAGGGAGAGGAGAGATAGTTCCAGAAGGCTTCTGATTTACCTAAGGGAAGTGGGCTCCAGAAGATAGTGTGCCCCAGACTTCTGAAACTTCCTCACCTAAGCTCGTCACGGTGAAACCTTATGGAACAAACACAAACACATAGGCACACACACACACACACACACACACACACACACTCAGGCACAAACACATAGACACACACACACACATGCACACAAACACAGAGGGCCTGTATATTGGGTGGAGCAGGCAAAGAAGCACATTTAATCAATGCCTCATCTGTATCTTGGGTCTCAAGTCAGGAAAGAATCAGTATTTCTGTTGGCTTCCTGTTTTAGGTTGCAGGCTGATAGCTTTATCTCCTCTCTGTTTCTCCCTTTAGAAGCTCAGCTTGCATTTAACCATTTTGTTTCTCCCACATTTGCTGTTGTATTTACTTACCATTAGCTTATTTATCCTAAAATATGTGAAATGTGGCAATTTGGATCATCTGCTAAAATAAGTGTTTTTTTGTTTGTTTGTTTGTTTGTTTAAAACAAAATCTTATCTTGGTGGGAAATACAAGAGTTATATTTGTGGCTTTTACTGTCTTAGGCCTTTCAGTTTAAAATGAGGCAGACTTGCTGGTTTCCCACATATTCTAAAGAGAGATTGTCACAGCAACATCTTCAAAACACTCTTGTATTGAGTTGTATAAATGCAAGGCTTGTGATTGCCCAGTGATAAAGGTGAGCTTATTACCTGAATCCTGCATTCTGCTCTGGAACTTTACAGGGCCATGGAGAGGATGATGACAAGAAGCCTAAGAAACTGGGGTGGTTGGGGCACCTGGGTGGCTCAGTCAGTTGAGTGTCCAGCTTCCGCTCAGGTCATGAACTCACAGTTCATGGGTTCGAGCCCCATGTTGGGCTCTGTGCTGACAGCTATCTCAGAGCCTGGAGCTGCTTCAGATTCTGTATCTCCTTCTCTCTCTGACCCCCTGCTCATGCTGTCTCTCTCTGTCTCTCAAAAATAAATAAAAACCATAAAAAAAAGAAACTGGAGTGGCCACAAAACTGTAAGGACCCAAGAAATATTTTAGAAACAGCTCTTAGGTTTGTTAAATTCTAAGTTCCTCAGCAAGACTTCAGTGGTAGCAAGGATTACTGAACACTAAATCAGCTCAGGTATGGATCTCTGAATTTTGAAAGCTGATGTGTATGGATAGCTATGCTTTCTTTCCCACATCTGATAAGTGAAGGTATTTACAAGGGTACAACAGTACACTGGCCTTCTAGTGTCATGCATTTGTGGTTCAGCCTTCTGTAGATTGCATATGGCTGTCTTCTA
>NC_043708.1:16538418-16570733 GCF_006229205.1 Suricata suricatta | reverse complement strand
TATATATATATATATATATATATATATATATATATATATATATATATATAATGAGAGAGATTCATTCTGTGGAAATTGCACCCACAGTTATGGAAGCTGGTAAATCTGAAACCTAGAGGAAAGCCTGGCAGGATGGAAATTCAAGTAAGAGCTGAAGTGGAGTCTTGAGTTCAAAGTGAACTGACTGGAAACTCAAGCAGGGTTTCTATGTTGCTGTCTGAAGGTCACATTGGACATTGCTTCTCCCTCAGGAAACATCAGAGTTTTCTTCTAAGGCCTTCAGTTGATTGGATGAGGCCCTGACACTGGAGAGGAATCTTCTTTACTCAAAGTTGACTGACTTAATTAATCATCTATAAAAAAAACATCTCATGACAACATTCAGACTGGCGTTTAAGCAAACAATGGGGCACCATAACCTAGCCAGGCTGACCTAAAATTAACCATCACACATGTGCTGCCTGCATATTAGAATGATACGGACAGATAAATATGAAGAGAGGAAATATAAACTGTTTAGAAAGTGAGGTTTGGATTTTTTCCTTGAATTTTTAATATTTTCCTTAATCGAGAACATGTGAGCAATTACATACCCCCCCACACCATTACAGATATGCTAAAATGAATAGATTCATGACTACTGTACTGTTGCATTTGAGTCACTTGAGCTGGAAACAATATATAAACTAGAGAAGGCGGTTCTCAATGTTCCTTTGTTATGGAATCAATTTAATCAAATCAACATATTTTAGTCTTGCAAACTTACTTATTCAAAAATATTCATTGAACATCTCTACACCAGTCACTGTTTTAAACTCTGGATACATGGCAAAGAGCCAAACAAAAACTTCTACTTGCATGGACTTTATATTTCAGTGGGCTTTGGCTTATGATAAAGAAGTAAAAATGGTACTGATGGGAGAGGGAGGCTAATTATGTGAGGTGTCTCTAAGGAGGTCATGTTTAAATCAAGATCTGAACAAAGAACGTGAGTTCTGTGGATTTCTAGGCAGGGAAGAAATGGCAATGTCTGGAATATTCAAGAAGTAGCTGGAGACAAGTGTGGCTACAGTGAGGAAGAATAAGATAGGAGAAATCAGAGGAAGAAGGACTAGGACATCCAGGCCTTAGTTGGGGAGGGATTTTGAACTTAAGTCTTCATGAGAAGAAAGCCCTTAGAGAACTTTGAGTGCAAGACAGATCAGACTTAGATTTTGAAAGGATTCTTTTGAAGGTTTGTGCAGAAGAATTTCTACTTGAAGTCAGGCTGTGGTATTTAAAGAGTCACTTGAACAAAGGAGGTATCAGTAGAGAGAGTGAGAAGTGTTGGATTGTGTACACATCAAACACATCTGCCCCAAAGGGCAGGTGCAAACAAAGAAGCTCTCATTGGCATAGCAGGTCCCCTTCAGACAAAAGAGCGAAACATCTGTTGGGGTTCAGCGGAAATGCAGGAAAGACATGAGGCCTAGAGATGAGGTGAAGTTGTGGTGTTGCAACTCTTCCTTGGCAGATGCAATGAGTTAGTCATCTTCTGGTTTGCCTTCCTCTGAAGAGAAGAGACAGAGAGAAAGAGACCTAGAGAAGGAGAGTGAGAAGGCCTGGAATCAGTTTGTCTTCTCACTAAACAGTAGGCTTTCACCTTTTCCAGATGCTTTGGTTTTCTTGTGTGGAGTTCACATCCTTCCTGTGATCCGTTTTCTTGCTCCTTCACACTATCTCCCTTCCAAATTTTTTTTCTTTTTTTAAAAATTAATTAATTAATTTGGCAGGAGGGGGGATGAGCCGAGAGGAAGAGGGAGAGAGAGAGACCCAAGCAGGTTCGGTGCTGTCAGAGCTTGATTCCATGAACTGTGAGATCATGATCTGAGCCAGAAGAGAGTTAAGAGTCATAAAGTTAACTAACTGATTAAGCTTCCCAGGTGCCCCGCCTTCCAACATTTTTGAGGGAAGGACAGGAACCACAATACAGACTGACTCGCAAAAGATATTAAAACTCAAAGAGCAACTGATTCCATGCAAGGGTGTGCTGGGGTGGAGAATATAGGACTTGTGAGACTAAGTCAGGACTGTGGCTCATTGTAAAGTGAGTTGAGAAAGGATTGGTAATCCAACACTTGGGGACAGAACTCTGTATGAGTGAGTGTATTGCGGAGAACATGTTAGATCAACCCCAGAGCTGGTTTGTTACCAAAAGAACTAGAGAGGGTAAGGGGGACACCTGGCTGGCTCAGTTGGTAGAGCACTCATCTCTTGGTCTCAGGGTGGCGAGTTCCTGATCTATGTTGGGCATAGAGATTACTTCGAAACAAAACAAAACAGAAGAAAAACATTAAAGACAAAACTGGAGGGTCAGGAGTTTAATAAGAGTTTTTGTAAATCAGATTCATACCATCAACCCTGATATACATCTTGATGTAAATGTATGAGGAAGAGGAGAATGTTGTTTAAATATCCTGTCTGGACCATAACTTTTAAAAATGATACTCAATTGATTCCTGTTATTCACAGTATTTAGGTTTGATAAAGTTGCTGTGAATACCAAACCAACAAATATGGACCCATTGTCACCTGTAAGCCACTGGTCAGAATATTGTCATAAATCAATTAATGCATAAGCTTGTCTTATATGCATTTATCTTTATAGACACTTTATCTAATATGTATTGTTAATTCATTTACATTGAAATCATGGCCAACAGCACTATAGGTCATGTCTGAAGGAAGCTTCTCTAATTTTCTCTGTAAGGCACAACATAGCTGTCATGCTCTGAGGAACAGTAGATAGCACTCAGCACCATACTTGGGGGCCATTTTAAATGGCAAAAGTTCCAACAAAAGCACACACAAAAAATTAAAAAATAGTGAAACACCCGTGAAAAGGACAGGTGTTTACAGTGTGAAAGCTGAAACAAGAAACTAGGCATCACCGTACTTGACTTTGTATGGGAACATTCACATCCGGCAATTGTGAGTCAGTTTTTGACCGCTCTGCATTATGTTCATGAATAATCATGAGAACACTCTAAGTGTAGATTTGGGGTTACAAATACATTTTAGCGAGTGGGATTTGCTGATAATTTAGATCACCTTTACCACTCTAAGAATGGGCTATGTTGAGTCAAAAATTGTGATCAACACAAATACTACTTATTTCTTCCTTTCTGTGATTTGCACTTGGACAAAAGCATACAGGGTCTATGTAATTCTCCTGGGATTATTTTACAACTCATCTCGAAAGACAAAAAAGTGAATTTAGGCAGTTTGGAGTGTGTATCTTGTGTCTGTCAGTTGGTCTCTGTGTTGCTATGACCATATTTCACTAAACTGTACCCACTAAAATGGGTACAATGACACACATTTCAGAAAGTTGCTATGAGAATTAATTGAAGTACCTAGCTGTTTTGAGCACCTAGTACATTTTTATCGATGCCGTTTATTTTAACTAAGCTCATTGCGTGCTCAGCTTTTGTTGTAGCCTCAGAGTCTCTCTTGATTCCTCTTACCCACTACTTCTAGGAAACACCAAACAAAATAAAGGACTATGTTTCAGGAATCACTGTCCTAAGATTGTGACTTGATAATCTTGTTCCTATTTTATGCATGATTATTCATCTATCTAGCAAGTTCTTTGGGAACATAAGAGAGAATAAATAATAAATTTTAAAAACAAGCAAATAAATATACTAACACTGAAGTCATACTTACTTTTTCAGGCTTTGGTAGAACTGGCTTCACTGTGAGATGTATAAAGTCTAGCATTTCTCGTCTAAATATTTATAAGTAAGAAATATAAACATGAGCTTGTGGCAAGGCACCACACTTAGGATAATATATGTTTTGGTGCAAACAACATCATAATAAAAGAATTGGAACTCTAAAACGGAGGATTTGCCCATTTTTATGAAAATATATGAAGACGCAGAGTTTATAAAGAAGAGTTATACCATGACCAAACTCAAATATATTTTTTTTTACATCTAGTGTCTTAGTGATATGGGGGACTGGTACTGAATGACAATTTTAGTAGTCCGTTAATAGTAACAACAATTGAATCATTGATTTATTTTATTTTAGCATTCATTATTTATTAAACATTCTGCTGAAACTGTGCATTATGTTACTGATATTTCATAACAATCTGCAGTGGAAGCAATTTCTGTCTCTATTTTAGATAAGAAAGTAAAGTTAGAAAACTTACGGGGGCATCTGGGTGGCTCAGTTGGTTAAGTATCTGACTTCAGCTCAGGTCATAATCTCGGGGTTCTTGGGTTTGATCACCACGTCAGGCTCTGTTTTGACAGCTCAGAGTGTGGAACCTGCTTCAGATTCTGTGACTCCCTATCTCTCTGCCCCTCCCCTGCTCATGCTCTCTCTCTCTCTCTCAAAAATAAATAAACATTAAAAAAAAAGAAAAGAAAATTTATGGAAATAGTCTAAGGTCACATAGCTCACAAATAAATAGGGCTGCTATGGTTCGAACTCAGGTTCTGTCTCTAAACTTTCATTTTCTTTTCTAAACTTTCCTTCATCTTCAATGACTGGATTAGTAACAAATTATATAAAATATTTTAATCAAATTTCTAGGTTTGTATACAGCCTGTAAAAGAGTAGGATTACAAATCTTCTGAAAAGGAGCTTCAAAGCCTTATATTTTAAAAAAATTTTTATCATGTAGTTTTGAGAAAGAGCAAGAGAGGGGCAAAGAAAGAGGGAGAGAGGATCCCAAGCAGACTTGGCGCTGTCAGCACAGAGCCAGATGTGGGATTCGAACCCACAAACTGGGAGATTGTGACCTGAGCTGAAATCAAGAGTTAGATGCTTAACTGAATGAGCCACCCAGGTGCTCCTCAAAGTCTTATTTAAAAACCTTTACTAGGCAAACACATCTACTTCGAATATGGAGCTCTCTCATCTGGGAAGGGCAAAGTAAAAGGAACAGCCCTCAACCATGTAGAGGATAATTGTTATTGCTAGAATGATCACTGACATAGAGGTTTTGTTAGGAATAACAACATAAAATTGAGAAGATTCAACTATATTCAGATAGAAAAAATGAAAATTATTAAAACCAGAAAACACGCTTTATATAAATAGCATAAAACACATTTTCTTTCTTCCAGATTTTCCATTGTGACCTGCAAAATATGGTTTGTGTTGGAAAATGTTTTTATCTTAGGCACTTTGGTTTCAGGGATAGGTACAACACATTAAACTCATCGCTATCCTATATCGTTTCCTTTTCAATCAACCTCAGGTTTCAGTGAGTAAAAAACAACAGAGTGCCTGTGTGAGAACACAAAAGATAAAGCTCTAAGATTTTTTTTCTCTCTATAAAGAGGCTTATACAATGATTGGAGCAGACACCAGGAAATTAGACCAAATGGTAGTGTTAAATCCATTAGCCAACCTACATTCTCCAGTGAAAAATGACATAACTTTTAACAGTTTGGGTGAAAAAATTAAATATGTGGCTAGGATCTTTAATTCCTTTGTGGGTTACTCCCCCAGTAAGTATTTGCTAAAGTTTCACCATATGTACTTACTTGGCTCACACTTGAGATCACGTGTAAAATTTATTTAACAGGCATATTCTCAAAACCATTTAAGCCTTGAGAGGTTCTTTTCCATTTCCTTGGTAGGATTTTATTCCTTGTTATGTATTTAGGATTTGGGGGAATATGTGAATGTGTGTGTGTGTGTATGTGTGTGTGCACATGCATGTGTAAATGAGTTTTGTAACAGATTTTAGGATTAGACAATGTAAACATCCAATTATCTAGTCTTTCATTCCTTGGATTGAAATACTTTCTTAAATTTAAAAGAAACACCATTTATCAAAATGAAAGGAAAATCTGCAGAAGAGAAATAGTCCCTGTTGTTAACCAAATGAAGTGAGACTTTAAAGTCTACCTCTAGTTGAGGAATGCAAATCAATACCATCTATAAAAATCCATTCAATGCCAAGAATTAGATGTCTTTTTTTTCTTTTTCAAAAACTAAAACACTTCAACAGATCTTTGAGCCCAATGGTGAGAACAAAACATTAGCCTTAGGTGCTAAGAAGTTGCTTATAATACAAAATAGGAAAACCCCATGGGTTTATATGCCTACTTGGTCCTCTTTCTAAGAAGAATTCTCCCTCCTCTAACAAAACAGACCTCAGAGAGGGCAGAATAGCAGGCTCACCACAGGATGCAATTTCAAGGATACTCAGTGGTCCCCACATATCCAGATTCTTGCTTTCACTGAGCACCAACGTACTTTGCTATCATTATGAAACAGAGATTCTTCAACATCTAGAATGGTTTGGATTGACAGTCAACTGAGAGCAAGTCCTTTCAAGAATATTCCTCAGTGGAGGCCAAGAGAAGTTACCCAAAGGGCACCATGAGGTAAAGATTGAAGCTGGAAGGAAACACAAAAGATATTTTGGACACCTTGGTAATGTGACTCAAGGAAAGCATGGAGTCAAATGTTTTAGTTACACTGTTGTGGATTCTCAGTGGAATCCATCACTAACACAGAGGCAAGGTTTGCTCTTTTATATCCTAGGAAGAAAACACACACTTAACCAGAGAAAAAATATGGCAGGACCAATTCTTTGGAGCCATCCTATTGAAAACCTTTCTAATTTCAACATCATACCAATACTGCATGTCCATCAGTATCTGAAAGAGGGCTAGTTGACCAGGAGACAGCAATAAGCCAAGTCCAGCCCATGAGCATATGATAACTTTGGTTAATTTGAGGGGGAAATGAGAATTTTATGTGATAGAAAGTTCACATATATTTAAACAATAGGAGTGAATTTATTGGCTCATAAAGTTGTGAAGTCCGAGGAGGTATATCTGATTTTAGGCATGTCTCAATCAAAATGTTCAAATAAGGTCATCAAGTTTGATCTACTGGTCTCTTTCTTTTTTCCTTTTCCTCCTCCACTTCCTCCCCTCCTCTTCCTCCTCCGCTTCCTCCTCCTCATTTTCCTCGTCCTCTTTCTCCTTCTCCTCCTCCTCCTCCTCCTCCTTCTTCTTTTTCTTCTTCATCTTATTTCTTTTATGTTTGGCTACAGAAATGACCATTTGAAGCTCAAGTTTGTAGCATCCTTGTATCTCTGATTCGAGAGAATCAGGTGGAAGTTTTCAGTTTCTGTGTCCTTATCATTCTGCCCCAAGAGGATTTACATCAGCTCTTCTTGTTTAGCCCTAATTCAGTTTTAGGTTTTTGTTCCCACAGTTACGCTGTGCAAGTATAGAACATGTTTATTTTGATATTCAGAAAAATGGGTTCTGAGGAGACATTGCACAAAATTATTTTTGGCAAATGCTCAGGTCTTTCCTTCAATCACAATGACAAAATGGCCACATGCTGATAACTGCCATATTATCAGTGTTTCACCTGATCCAACAAGTTTATACTGATAGACATGTGCACTGGGGAATTTCATATCTGCCTAGTATGCATAAATTCCTTCTCTGTAATCTCCATGGGTTTCTGCTATTAAAACAATAATTTTTATTCAAAATTAAAGAGGCTGTAAAGCAAAAACAATGGTAAGGAACATACATGTTCCTCTCTTTCTTTCTGTTAGTTGTAATAAGTGATCTAAACCTTACAATTGTTTGAGGAATTTTAGGAAGTTTACTGCTCTCTTTGACTCTCCAAACTCTTTAGACAAACAAAAAGGCATGATTGAGAGAAGGAAAGAGGTGGTGAAAACAGTGTCCAGGAAAAAGAAAACTTGACCAGTACATAAGCACTTGAGAAAAATACAGAAAAGCACATAAATCAGTAAAATAACTATTGTGAAATATTTACTACCAGACTTTTGAAATATATAAGTTTTAGAATGCATTCATTCATTTGATCATGGAATAAGCTTAAAAAATGTTGAAGGCCAGGCAGAAAAATTTTAAATTTGGAAGTAGAGTTTCTTGAGGAATAAAAAAAAAGAATTAAAAATCTGAAATATAAATCTACCATCATTCAATGGGTGAAAGAGCTTAATTTTCAAGACACCAAACACACATATACACACAACTTTTTAGGAGCATACTTATCATATATTGGAAGTATTTGGTCTGTGAGGTACTTGCTCCAAAATACAGAGGTATAGCAGTAGTTTACACAGTAAAATGCAACCCTTGGGAATAGTAATATTTTACCATTCATTCTTCAACTCCAGAGAGCATCAGTGAATGTGCATCAACAATACTTCAACAAAGCTTGTGTTCCTAAAATTATGTTTTGTTTACCATAATTGACTCTAAGAGACCACAGTAGAAGGACCTTGATACATGTGATCACTATAGTCCATAATACATCTAATTATGCTCTACTTTGCAATAGTGAATCACTTTTAATCTGAAACTGTGAATTTATTTTGATGTATAATGATAGTTAATAGTATAGTGAGGCTTTGAAATAACTGAATACAAATGCCAGATGACTTATTCACAGTCATGCATGGTAGAACACATGATGACTTCTTAA
Organism: Suricata suricatta; assembly: GCF_006229205.1. Classification (NCBI taxonomy): domain Eukaryota; kingdom Metazoa; phylum Chordata; class Mammalia; order Carnivora; family Herpestidae; genus Suricata; species Suricata suricatta. The sequence continues at coordinate 16,562,240 of NC_043708.1, read as the reverse complement.
AATGTACTCTATCTTCACAGAGATGCTAGAGGTAAATTAACTGTGGAAGCACCAATCAATCGATATTTATAAAGGACTTTTACTGGGCTCACAGTAATGTGATAATTACTTTTCACAAAACAGGAGAAACATAAGATATGATACTTTCAGGTGCTAAATTTTATCATGCTGTCTGTAAATGCAATTTCTTATCAACAAAGTCACTGTCCGTGATGGGCTGGGAGAGAATTTAAAGCTGAACCTTGAAGGATATCTTGAATTTAGATAAGCAAAACACATGGATTTCATGAAAAGGAAGGAAAAATATACAAAGATGAAGTGGTAGAGGTGGGCATGTATGTATGAAGAAGAGGGATGAGATGATAATGGAGAGGTGGAAATGTTTTGTTTGAATATAGCAAGTTTGCCTAGGTAACAAAGGATTGGCTTAAGACAGGCTTTCAAATCCACTCAAGGAATTTGGAATTTCGACTTGATATAAGAGAAATAAAACATTTATCCTTCTGGGTAGGAGAATGATATTTGAGCAATCATAATTGGTTATGATATTTGCTCCACTGATACAGCAAAGTATAAAATATGTATAAGCAGGAAAACAGAAGCTCTAAATGTAGAAAGGAGTTTAAAGATTACTAGATACACTGTTGGGGGTTAGGGCGGGATGATAGCCAAATTTAAACTGAACATTAAATTGAACGCCCTTTTTTAATGTTAATTTATTTTTGGTAGACAGAGAGGACACAAGCAGGAGATAGGAGCTGTCAGCACAGAGCCTGATGTGGGCTCGAACCCACAGACCCTGAGATCATGATCTGAGCTGAAGTCAGATGCTTAACTGACTGAGCCACCCAGGTGCTCCAAATCCCTCACTCTTAAGAATTTAAGTAAGTAGTATCACCTATCATAAAGATATTTTTCAGTCTGATATGAAGAAATTTTCTATGAAGTATTCTATCTTTGATTAACTGTAATGCAAATATCAGAGATGTCATTTAAAAGAAAAGCAGTCTTCCCATGAATATCTGAAATATCAGAGCAAAAGGAGATGAACCTATCTTTTCATGTTCATCAATCTGAAGCTCTTTGTATTGATTCTACTCACACCAAGAGTATAGTCACATGCCAAGTCAAGCCAAGAACTGAGATTTAGATGATGTGTTTGCATCGTAGTTCATTACCTGATTAACAAACCACAAATTTGTTTTTAGGGGCAAATCACTGGTTTGCGAGATCTGTTTTATTTTACCCATTGAACCATTAACTGTTGTACTTTCCGGGGGCTTTAAATTCTCCTCTCTAAACAACTGTAGCTTTTAATGAAGCTTTTTCAACCTTATTTACTTCCAACTAGCTTTTTGTATCTTAGAATCTGCTGCCTTTAACATTGGAGGCGACTTGATATTTCAATACCTTGCCTTTCCTGGTGGTTAAATTTAAGTGGTGTGCCACATAAGGAACAGACAAGTAACCAGGAATTGTAAAGGACTTTAAAAATGTAACACTTGTGGAGATAAAGATGATAATTTAGTGGTGAATCCAAGGCCAAACTCCACTTCTATCTTTTCATGTCCCTATTCCAAGCACACTGATTAAAGCAACAACAGCAAAGTCTGAATGAAATTTGCAAGATTTGAAGACTTGAGTAGGTTTGGGCCCCTTGGCATACGGCATGCAGTGAATTTAGAGTGTTGTGCTTACATATGTACTGCCAAGTGGGAAGAAAAGATAAACTCTTTTGGGTTGTTTCGGTCAGACATTTGCATTAATTATCCCACTGAGTTATTGCCTTGAATTTTCTTGATAGGTTGTGGGAATATCATCAGATATTATGCAATAATGAGTCTTTAAAAAAGAAATAGTCTCAGGTACTGTATATTGATTTGCAAAGAATGCTAAAACAAAGTTTTAATATTGATGTTCCTTTAGGGTTCTTAAGTCTTGAGTAATGCTGGGAGTCACCAAACATGTCCAAATTAAATTCAACAATAGAATATTTTCATGGAGATTTCCAGTTCTAGCGATCATTGGCAAGGAGGTTTCTGATACTCCTACACAATACTATGATAAACAACCAACTTGGCAAAACACAAAAAGCCAAAGCAAAACAAGATCCAAGCAAATGTAATTTTCTCTACAACATGGACTCAGTCTTACTATTCCCCACTGTTTCTATTGTGTTCTATCTCTATTCCCACAGGACTCGTCTCTATCAGCTAGTCAGAGTGATATACCAGATGACCTTTGAATTGGGCCAAAGATTTTATGCCTCAGACCTTTGCTGTTAGGATTTTTCCTGCTGAGAAAATGTTCCCATCTCAGCATCTCAAAATCTATCCATTTTTTAGTTCTCAATTAAAAGATCATTTCTCTTGGGAATATTTTTAATTCTCCCATTAGAATATGATGTTCATCTGGCTTGTCCTGAAATTATTTTGGTACCTGTCTTACATTTGCTATTAAATTGTGAATAGTTGTAGGGGCCCATCCAGCCAAAAACCCTGCAGAGGAGATTCCACTGTGATGGCAAAACCTCCGGGGGGAGCGTATGTAATCGCAAAGTCCCTAGCTTTGTCTAGGAAGGCGCTACCCTGGATAACGGTTGGCCCTCCCCCCATTTGGGGATCAGGACAAATAGAACATAGGTCCTGGGAGACTGGGGTACAGTGCTATGTGGCCTATGGGACCCTGCTTCCCCCTACTTGAGAATGTGTGTGCTTGATTGCTTGACCTAAATGGATCAGAGAGTGGAGTTAGTTCTCCTATTATTCATACCTCTTGGTGATTGTGATTTCAGTAAATGGGTTGACTTTCTGATTGAAACTCCCTTCCTGGCCAGGGGCACTTTACCCGTAAGTCATCATGTTCACCTTTAAAGAAAAATAGTCTTCTCTTAAGCTTCGGTTAATAGTACACTATATACACAAAATAAGACCCCCGCTGATGTATCTTCAGTGATGAATTATGTTTTTTGATCTTCTGTATTGTACCTCATTCCTGTCTTTGATTTTCTGTTCTCTCTTTCCTGAAAACAATGATCTTTTCTGAAACATGTGATTCCTAAGAAGTTGCAAACAATGTAATCATTAAAAGAATGATGTATATGATATATAAGACACTAAGTTTCACAGTAAAGTGTGGTCCCTTCCTCCATTCACGTTGTCTGTGTTCTTTCTTATAGATACTTTGCTGACACCAACCCCCTACTCAGGGACCCTTAGACTCTGGTGCGTGGGCTGGTCCCCCGCAAATAGTGACAACAGGAAGGAGCTATTATCTTAGCTTTTAAAAAAAATCTCTTGTGTTTCTCATAATCAGGGAAGCCTGGATGAGTCAGTTGGTTGAGCATCCGGCTTTGGCTCAGGTCATGATTTCACAGTTTATGGGTTTGAACCTCGTGTCAGGCTCTGTGCTGACAGCTAGCTCAGAGCCTGGAGCCTGCTTCGGATTCTGTGTCTCCCTCTCTTTCTGACCCTCCCCTACTCACACTGTCTCTCTCTGTCTCTCAAAAATAAATAAAATCATAAAAACAAAAGAGTTCCTTGGAAATACAGGTGTTAAGCAAGAATTTGACAACTGGAAGTCAACTGAACTGTAAATTGTTAATAAAACCAAGAGCAGTTCTGAACTGTTACTGAACTCATCATATATCCGGGTTCCTTTCTGTTTGTACTGTAGTCCTGGGCTAGAAGTCTCTCTCTGTCTCTCAAAAATAAATAAAATCATAAAAACAAAAGAGTTCCTTGGAAATACAGGTGTTAAGCAAGAATTTGACAACTGGAAGTCAACTGAACTGTAAATTGTTAATAAAACCAAGAGCAGTTCTGAACTGTTACTGAACTCATCATATATCCGGGTTCCTTTCTGTTTGTACTGTAGTCCTGGGCTAGAAGTGGGGCATCTGTCGAACACAGCATTTGTTATTACTTTGAAAAGACTAGCTCTAGGTTTCCCATGGTATATCAGTCATAGCAGGCCAGTAAGAGGATGAACTTGCGGGTCAAACTGACCTGTACCAGCGTGCCAACATCACTGGCTATTAACTAAAATTAACTAACCACCCTAACATCGTTGTTTTCATATGTAAAATGGAGCTCCAAAGAGTTTCTGTTTCCCAGGATATTCTGAAGATTAAATGCTCAGGTGCTGGCAAGGGGCTTCACACACTGCCTGTCTATATCCAGTGCTCCGTGAGAATTCAGTTTCCTCTAAGGCTTTTGAGGGATGACTAAATATTCAGATTCTTCCATGCCTAACCCATGTTTTTCAACTCTGCACATTTCTAAATTTTAGATGCATTTTGCCCGAGGATTGTTGGCAAAGATTTTCAAACTATCAACTCTTTTCGACCACGTGAACCTAAGGAGAGGGATATCTTGTTGAATGTCATTCATTTCTTCTTTGTCTCCATAGACTTCTCCAGCCCAGATCTGAAGATGTTAGGGAGGTGGCGACCGTGTGTGAGGGAATGGCAGGTTAGGAAAACAAGATGGGGGTGGATGATACATTGGAAACGTACCTTGATTCAAGACTAGTTGACCTTAGTTTAAATCAAATATTTTTCTTTCCAAATGATTACATATTTTCCTACTTAATAATGACCAGTGCAGAAAGGCTGAGAGACCTTTGAAGTTCAATTGATAAATTATCTCCAGACCTTGTAAAACTATCATCATCCAGCTGGCTTACTGTATATTCAAATTCAATTTGGGACAATAAGAAAATTGTAGCCATGTGTTGACTTTAGGGCTGTGTGTGTGTGTGTGTGTGTGTGTGTGTGTGTTTGTGTGTTTGTGTGTGTATGCACATGGGGTACATATGCATGTTTGATTGTTAATAGTATGCCTGTGTATCTGATTGGGAATTTGGCCAGTTGAAAAAAAAATAAAACAAACCTGAGCTTAAATGATGAATGCTCAACAGGAGGTTTCTATGATCCAGGAACCTATCTGAATTGAAACTGTTAATTTTCTCTGGTATGTTCCAACACACTGCCAGGGATATATAGGGTTTCTCCCTAGTCACTGTTATTATGCTTTTTCTTATTCTGCTGCAAGGAATGGGGGCAAAGGCCACAGGATCTTTGAGAATAATTATTTCATAGTCATTTCAGAAAAGAGACTGCATTTTTCTGTATACAGAAGAGGTTTTCTTTCATCCCAGGGGCCTCTGTCAAAGCTCTGAGAATTTTAACAAGTGGTGTATCGACTCCTCCAGCTAGCGCACACACCCATGATGCTGGGCTTTTAAAATTTACTTGTTATGATCATTTATGGTCTTTCTAGTCCTCTCTTTCTCTCTCTCTCTCTCCGTCTGTGTGTGTGTATGTGTGTGTGTGTGTGTGTGTACAATGAAATTACTGTCTACTTTTCATAGTAAAATCTACAGTTTGTTTTTCACTTTTCAGTTAAATTTTTTTCTTTTTCTCCCCCTTCCCAAGTTCACTCCCTGGAAATTGAAAATTTACTTCTTTGCTAAACTGCAAAGCGTGCCAAACCCCAATAGCTCAGGGATCATAATTCAGAAGCCGCTGGTTTAGTGTCTTGTATGCAAAGTCTGTTGAAGTAACTATGGGCCCTGGGATAAGTTTCTCAGGACAGCCAGGAAACCCAGCAGGAAGATACTGAAGTTGCCTGAGTGAACTTTCCAGAAGAATTGTCAGGATAACTGCTTCATATTTTAAACTATATGGTAACACAAACTGTGTCTTTTTCAGGTAGGCAAAGGCTCCTTTTGTGAGAAGATAAGTGATTCCTTGGGAAATAGCACTTCTTTCCCACCTTTTCTTAGGATTTAAGAGGCTGGACTGGGATTTAAGAGTCTCAAATTCTAGTCCCTGCTGAAAAGTTAACTAGCTGTGACCTTGGGAAAATGGCACACCCCTTCGTCTGTTTCCTCATCTGTAATTTGAGGTCTTTGGAAGGTATGATCTCTATGGCCTCATTTAGCTCTAAGCTTTTGTGATTCTCTTTGACTCCTTTGCTGCATGGGGTCCCTCCAAACAAAACAGATCAGAAGATGCCTTGGTGTTTTGTTGTTGTTGTTGTTGTTTTGTTTGTGAGCAGATGTGTTCTTCATTTCACTATTTTACCACTTATAAAAATAAAAGGGGGGGGTCCCCTGTGGTCTATAAGAAGAGCTCCTGTTGAGTGCTATGCAATACAGCCAGTTTTCTACTTTAATCCTCTAAAAATACCTGCTAATACAAAACAAGTACAGACTTGCAGAGTGTCTCCCTGACTTATAGCATTCTGAGTGGTCTTCTGTCCATCTAGACCATTTTCAAGTGCTGAAAGAGTTGGAGTTTCAATATAGCCTGACACCCAGGGTTTGATATTATAATGTCATTTGGTGACCTCTAGATTTCTCATCCCATATGGTGCCTGACACTGGAGTTAGAAGAAGCTATGATGAATAACTGTATCTCCCATTTTGTGTTAATAATCCTTCCTCTCAGTAGTTTCCCCTTGGGGGATAAAGTTAGGTCATGTGTTTTGAATATATAAATGTGGATACTTCTACAAGCAAATCTGTAATGGATAAAAGATGGACTGATGAGACATGAAACAATGCCAAGGCAAGTGTGTTGGTGGGAAAAGCAGAAAGGAAAGTAAAACAAAAGGAAACAGTAGTGATCAAGTGCTAAAAGGGAAGAAGAAATGTCAGGAGTTGGCAAATGATGGGGCATGAGACAGGAGGGACTTAGACGTCTGGTTGCTTTAGGTTTTTGGTGTTTTTTTTTTAAGTTTATTTATTTTTATAGAGAGAGGCAGAGACAGCACAAGTTGGGGAAGGCAGAGAGAGAGAGAGAGAGAGAGAGAGGGAGGGAGAAGGAATTCTAACCAGGGTTTGTTCTACCAACACAGAATCTGATGCAGGCCTCGAACTCATGAAACCACAAGATTATGATCTGAGCCAAGATCATGGCCTGAGCTAAAACCTAAAGTTGGATGCTTAACCAACTAAGCCACCAGGTGTCCCAGGATTTTTGAACCTGGATAGTTGGGAAGAGGATATGTCCCTGGCAGAGATACTCTATGTTGGAGGATGAGTTCAAATCAGGACATGAGGATTCTGAGAGCCTGAGAAGATGCCAAAGGGTGATGTTTAGCAAGCAATGAACTTTGAGGGATTTGAGACCTCTCTGTCAAGTGATACACTTTAATCAAGGGAGGGATTAGGAAAGGAAGTTAAAAAAATGAAGTTAACTGGGAAATAAAAATTATAAATAATTTTTATCTTAAAGACATATAGGTCATATACTGTGTTTTCAGGGAAACTAGCCAACTCTTAGAACTCAAACTGAAGACCTTTTAAAGTCAAGAGCATATATTAGGAACTCCTTTATTTTATATATTTTATATTTTATTATATGTATAATATATAACGCATATCATATAATTATACTTTATAAATACAATAATATGTTACATTTATATTATTATATATTTGTATATTATTTTAGCATTTCAGTTGACTAACAACTAACAAGAGATTTTTCCAGCTCAAGAACTATTTCTGTTTTCCAAAATTCATCTTTGTTTTCCCAGCTATTTATTATATGTATCTTACATAGCCAGCACTATGCTGAGGGTGCAGTGGGGTAAGAGTGAAATATATAATGTTGCCTTTGGTATTGAATGGCCTAAGTGTCATTGGAGAAATCAGACACACTGGCTGGGAAGAAATAGCAGTGGAAAGACAAACAGGGTCAATCAATCTTTATATACTAAAAATTTAAATGTATTTATTCTCAGTATTGTCATCTATTAGGGTTCAACACATTGCATGAGTATATCTGGAGGTTGGACATTTCAAACGCAGAATAAAACCAAACTTATCCATCTGCTCTCATCAGTCCCTTTTGTAATTTCTCTCTCAGCAAATAACCTCACAATTCTCCACATCATCAAGTCAGAAGTCTGGAAGTCTAGGATGTCTAAAACTCTAGACTGACATCTTCATATCCACCTATCTTTCTCCTAGTGGCTCCCTTACCCCCAGCAAATTTGATTATGACCATTTGTTTCCTATGGACTACCGTTGTTTTATGGGCTACCAAAAGGCTATTATTGTTTTTATAATAAAATCCAAATGGAAAGCTCCTTATGGTTTGGTCTTCTCTCTAACCACTTTCATGATCTGTATGTTGGACTCTTTCCCATAAGAGGCCTTTGGAATTTTCAGTAATACCTTTCTGCAAGTCTACTGGCTTGAGCACTTGCTGGGAACCAACCTTTCATCCTACTTCAACAAACAAAATCTTCGTTTTTCATTACACTCCAGTCAAGCGCTACCAGCAAAACCTCCTCTGAATCTTTCTGGCCCTGCTCTCCATTTCTTGAGCTCCACTAGGCATCATGTTTGCCCTTGAGAAGGCACTTCTGCTTACTGATGTAGTGGTTACTTGTCTCACCTGCCTCCGTGCTGACGTGGGCTCTCCTGCAAGTCAGTAGCATCTCATCTCATTATTGTGATAATTATGAAGTTTATTCAGATACAGAGTCACATGTAGTATCTATTACACAAAAGACATTTGAAGATGGAACTGAATTGGAAACATTCAAAATGGAGGGCTTGCTTTTCCTTAAGAACATGTTTCCTCTTGCTCCCTTTCCTGAATCGCTGTCTTTCATCCAGGGCGTGGTATAGATTTTTCTTTCTGCATTTTATCCTTTTTTTGGAAATCTATTGTTTCCCTTTCTTCTTTTCACCCTCATCCTCCCATCTTTCATGATGTATCTTTGTTGAACCAAACTAAGAACGTTCCTTTCTTTCTCTCTTTTCTGTCTCACTGAAAGTTTCTTAGCTTCAATTATGCACCAGAGAAGTGAAAGTTTTCATTAATTAAAGCTGAAATGTCATAACTTTGCAAAGCAAGTTCTATCCCTTGTTACATTTTACAGATAAGGAAAGTGAGGCCTAGAGAAACTATTTTTGCAAGGTCACACAGCAAGTCAGCGAGACAAGCCAAGGCAAAGTGGGTCCAGGGCCAAGCGTGCTTTGTTACATGGAAGAGAATTAGGCCACTTAATTTTGTTTAAAATGATTTATTCTCTCTATGAAATCATAAGGGAATAATGTTGTGGGTAGGTCCCAGAAGGAAATGGAAAAATAATACAGAAAGGAAAAGTGGATGAAATTTGAGGAGATTCTGAGAAGGCAATTTGAATCTATCTTCATCTGATCTAGCAAAACCAGGGAAATCTAAACCAAGTGCTTCTGACTCAGGCATTGTTTCACCATGTTAAACTGCGGGCAACTGTGCTCTGTGGCTTGAAATTCTGCAATAAACAATCCTTCACCCAGGGCTCCTCTCATTCCTGGTGTGCACCTCTTCTGCGGTTAGACTTACACACAAACACCACAAGCAGCAGACAATCGTAAAATACCGCGCACACAAAGACCATGCACTTGCACGAAACATACAACCTTCTCATATTACCAGAGCTGGTGGAGCAACGAGGTCCACAGGGCAGGGCTCTGGATTTCTCCAGCATCTGACCAAGCCGCCTCAGAGCACACTGCAGCATCTTGTTCAAGACCGTGTTAAACACCCCAGCACTGCATCCTTACTGTGTCAGCCACAAGTGACTCAAATTGAATATATTCAAAGATCTCATGTTGGATTTGAGTGGGCAAGCTGACATCCCAGATATGTGAGTGCTCCGTTAAAAATAGAATTCCCAGACTGTTGTACGGAATTTGTAGGATGTACTGCTGACTGGAACGGACCTCATGTTGACATCCCAAACCGAAGTCAAGCTGAAGCTGCCGACGCATGTTCTATGAGTGAGTTTCTTGGAGTTAGCAAGGAAAAAAAATGGAGTTACTGTGCTCTTGAGTCTTCTCACAACATGATTGATGAAGGTGTTAAGAGGATATTCCTCTTCACATCCACGTCCTTGTGTTACATCATTGCTAATAGAAGGTGAAACAGCCGAGGTATGAAGCTAGAGAAATGTTTCTTTTGTGTGTTTCAAATACCAGGGAAATTGTTCTCAAAGTCAATGGGGAAAAATTAAAATGTAGTTAACCCTCTGTCCCCAAAAAATCATACTCTAAATAGAAAAAAAGTTAATTTAGGCTTAATCTGGCTGCAGCCTGAGAAATAGGGTGGCTTTGATGTGTGTCTATGACTCCAGTAACCTGCCTGTCACAACATAGAAGGTTGGGGCCTGACCTCACTTTTCAGTCTTCTGATGTCAACTTATAAATACATAATTAGTATGACCAGATTTAACCGATAAATGAAGCTTCATAAACTTAAAAAAGTACAACAAAGTTGGTGTTGTGGTCTTAAATATTGGACAGGGACTGCTCCCATATATTGCCATAAATATTTTAATATTGTCATTTCAAACCTACAGAAAGAGAGAGAGGAGTATAATGAATGCTAATATTTTGACTAACACCAGCTTTAATGATTATCAACTTGGGGACATGCTCATTTTATCTGCATTCCTATCCATCTCCCTCAGCCCCATAGTTTTATGTTGAAATATGTTTCCCCAGATTCATTTCATTTCATCTGTAAATATTACAGTCTGTATCTCTAAAAGATCCAATATTACAAAATTGGAAACAGTAACAACTATTATATAATTTTAAATATGCAATTTCCAAATACCTTTTATTAGCACATAAAATTTTTACAATGAGTTTTCTCATATCAGGAAGAATGACACTTAGTTCATATGCCTTTTAAGACAGTTTTTAATGTATAAATTGTTTCTCTGTACTTCGTTGAAGAAACCAGGTCACTTGTAATGTAGAATTCCCACAATCTGGATTTTGCCAAGAATGACTTGAACACTGCTTTTGATTTCCTGAGTTATATTGTAAAAACTACTGGGTAAAATTGCTTGCTTTTACAAGACCCTTTGTTTTAAAAAGCAACAATAAGGAGATTATTTACATCAAAATAGGTATTTGCCTTATTTCTCTCTGTTAAAACAAACAAACAAATAAATATTTTCCTTTATGATGATATCTTAAAAGAGCATTATGGAAAAGGAGTGATGTTCTATCAGTTGTATGAGCCAAGAGAATCGTGCTCACACTGATTATTATAGTTGCGAAGGAAAGTAGGGAGCTGTCTGTTCAACTGCTCCTGACTCTTATAAACACCAAAGATCATGGAATTCAAACAAGAATTCTATTTGTCATACTTTGTCTTTCTGGAGGCCTAGAGGTCCTCAGAGATGGTCACATTCCTCAGATGCTCTACTTGGTAGGATCAGAGGTGGAGATGTGGGTGGAGATGGAACTCATGCAGAATCTGGCTTTTGGTTCTTCCTTAGCCAGGCTCATCTCAACCTGAGGATACCCAGGTGCTGTTGCTAACATCTTAAGCAGTGTGCTTGCATGTAGTAGCATGAACTTCAGTCATGTGCTGTGACTGAGTGAATCCCATGTTCTGGCCAGTTACTACCCACTCTCTCAGAATTCCAGTTTCCTCATCGGAATAATCTTGGTTGTGTAGTAGATTGTGTTATACCTTAAACATGACTCCTATGGGACAGTTACAATTTCCAGTGTCACTGACACTAGGCGTGGCCTTGGGACTTTGCTGTGCCTCTTCTTGTGGAAAGTTAAAACATCTCTCTTTCTGTTCGGAAGTTTGCCCAATAAAATATGGCCATGATTGAGTTGTGCCACATCTGAGATGTGGTGGTTCACCGTATCTCCACTTTGTCTTTTCTGGGGAAACTGCAGGATCCCAAATACAGGCTACGTAACCACAGCTGCTTTGTAAGGTCATGTAGAGTGAGGAAGAAATCAGTGTTGGTGTGGACAATCACTGGGTTGTGAAAGCTGTTTGCTACTACAGCATAACTGTCTCTTTTCCTTGATAAAGATGCTAAGGCACGCTCTATTACCCTTGGATTACCCTTATAGGGTTGTAGTGAAAATCAAGTACAGACATGTCATGGGAAGCTTTTAAGTCAATGTGAAACATCAACTCTCTCTGTACCTTATTTTTTGCACATGCATCTTATTTCCTCAACCACAGTGTAAGAACTTCAAGAAAACTTTAAATTACACTGCATTTTGATAGCTCAGGATTTATGGCCTGAACAATATTTTGTTTGCCCAGCATTTAATGTTAGAAGTATGCTAAGGGTGTGACTCTGACAAGTATAAGCTCTGTGACATTAGATAACTCACTTAATTTCTCTGAGCCTCAGTAAAGTTTCTGCCTTGCCCTGATTTTGGCAGCAAAGGCTATCACGATGTAAAAGCAATTGTTAACTCCTTAGAACCATATCAGTGTTTTGTTTGTTTTAAAATAGAGACTCAATTGCTTGTTTTAATGCAATTAATAGGGTAAGGTCCTCCATTCTATCATTTCATTTCTTTTCTTTTTTCTTTACTTTTTTTTTCTTTTTTCTCTTCTCTTCTCTTCTCTTCTCTTCTCTTCTCTTCTCTTCTCTCTCTTCTCTTCTCTCCCTTTTCCCTTTTCCCCTTTCCTTTCCTTTTCCTCTCCTCTCCTCTCCTCCCCTCTTGTCTTCTTTCCTTTCTTTTTTTCCTTCAGCTTTACATTTAAGGACTCTTAATTTAATTTTATTCTTTTTTTTTTAATATTTCAAGCTTTTATCTAAATTCTACTTAGTTAACATATAGTATAATGTTAGTTTTAGGAGTAGAATCTAGTGACTTTAATTTTATATCAGTGTTATTTTTGATGTTAAAACCTTCTCAAGAGCAAGGTGGTCAGAAATTTAAAAGTTGAAGATAGAGAGCAGGTACATTTTAAAAGGAGAAAGAAAAAGAGTGCATGCCCCTGCTTATAAGGAAATATTTAGAGAAAGGTCAATATTAGTGAGATAAAAATGAAAATACATGAAATATTAAGTACAGTACTTTCATAAAGTTAAATATAAATTCTATAGAAACAGAAAGCTACCATTCCTACCAATGAAATCATAGTTTGCATCCTCTGCAGGTACTGTGATATTTGGACAAATATCTTCCCAGTAAAATATTATTAAAAGGTGCCAAAACATTAGAAGTCAGACATATTTCACACTTAAGGGGGGAAAAAAGAAAGAAGAAAAGAAGAATATGGTCTTTGCAAAATTTACTTTATTTGTTAGTATCAATATAATGCGAGTTTCGAGTGGAATGTGTTAAACTGAGTTTATCTCCGGAGTCAGTTTTCAGTGCTGGCCATTATTATACATGTTGGGGAAGCCACATCACACCCCCCACTACCATGGAGCTTCCTTACTCTATTGTGGGGCTGGAGATGGGAGTGGAGAGCTGAATAAAAACAGAAATATATACACACTTCCAGTTACACAAGTCACAGGGATATAATCCATAGCATGATAACCACTGTCAATAATATTGTGTTGCATATTCAAAAACTGCTAAGACAGTAAATCTTTAAAGTTCTCATCACCCTCAAAAAAATGGTGACAGAGAGTAACTAGACTTATTGTTGTGACTATTTCACAATTAGTGCAAATACTGAATCAATATGTCATGCATCTGAAACTAATATAATGTTATATATCTCTATCATACTCTCTCTCTCCTTGTACCTATTATACCTATGCCTATACTTACACATATACCTACATCTATCTCTATCTCTGTATCTATATATTATGTACATATATAATGTATGGGAAATTCAGGATACAGTAATAGAGAGCTAGGGGAGGCATGGGGAAGCTAGAGTCTGTTCTAGGAAGGTGACACTTGATCAGAGACTTGGAGCTGTGAAGGATGTAGGGAATGAGCCCTGTAGTACATGAGGAAGGACATTCCATGCAGGGGGAATAGCAGGTAAAATATGGGACAATCCTTGTCCCTGAAGAGTGTCAAGGAGACCAGATGGCTGGAGCTGAGTGAGCAGGGGTGGAGAGTGGTGGGGCCAGAGTTCAAAAAGGCAGAAAGAGATTAGATACCTGAGAGTTCCAGTTGATTGTATGGATTTGAGATTTTAATCTGAGTTCACTGAGCAGTTATTGAAGGATTTTGAGCAGAAAAATGATATGACCTAACAACTTTGTTTTTCTGAGGTAAAAGTGACATATTTCGCTATGTTAGTTTCAGGTGTACAACATGATGATTTGATAGTTGTATATATTCCAAAGTGATTAGTAAATCTAGACAATAAATCTAATAACTAGATAGTAAGTCTAGTTCCCCCCTCACCTTATGAAGATACATAATGTGTAATACAATATTATTGACAAAAGTCACCATACTGTATACATTATATCCCCATGACTTACTTAATGACTGGAAATTTATACCTCTTGGCCCCCTTCTCTCATTTTGTCCAACTTCCAGCACTCCTGCCCTCTAGCAACCACTAATTTATTCTCTGTGTCTGTGAGTTTTGTTTTATTTTTGAGATTCCACAGATAAGTGAAATCATACATATTTATCTTTCTCTGTCTGACTTATTTTCCTTAGCATAATATCCTCAAGGTCTATTCATGTCATCACAAATGGAAAGATTTCATTCTTTATGGCTGAGTAGTATTTTTTATATATATATATAAGTGTATATGTATATATATGTGTGTGTGTATGTGTGTGTTTGTGTGTGTGTGTATGTATATAGTCTGAGTAGTATTTTATAAATATATATGTGTGTGTGTGTGTGTGTGTGTGTGTGTGTGTGTGTATGTATATAGTCTGAGTAGTATTTTATATGTAGTCTGTTCATCCATCAGTGGACACTTTGTTTATTTCCATATCTCAGCTACTGTAAACACTGCAATGACCATGAAGGTGCATATATATTTTTCAATTAGTCTTTTCATTTTCTGCAGATAAATACCCAGAATTCAAATTTATCAATTTTGTAGCTCTATTTTTAGTTTTTGAGGAGCCTCCGTACTACTTTCTACAGTGCTGCTCCAATTTACATTCCCACCAACAGTGCACCCGGGTTCCCTTTTCTCCACATCCTTGCCAACGTTGATTATTTATTCCTTGTCTTTTTGATTCTACCCACTCTGACAGGTGTGAAATGATATCTTACTGTGGTTTTCATTTGCATTTCCCTGATGATCAGTGATGTTGAACATCTTTTTATATGCCTATTGGCCATCTGTATGTTCTTTGGGAAAAGTCTATTTTGATCCTCTGCCCAGTTTTAAAAAATCCAGTTGTTTCTTTTTTTTGATGTTGAGTTGAGTTCTTTATATATTTTGGATACTAACCCTGTGTTGGATACATGATTTGCAAATATCTTCTCTTATAGTAGGTTGCCTTTATATTTTGTTGGTTTTGCTTGCTGTGCAGAAACTCTTTAAAGTTTATTTCTTTAATTTATTTTTAAGAGAGAGATAGAGAGCAAGTGAAGGAGGGCCAGAGAGACAGAGAGAGAGAGAGTCCCAAGCAGGCTCTGCACAGTAAGCAGAGTCCGATGCAGGGCTCAGATTCATGTAAGTGAGATCATGACCTGAGCTGAAGTCAAGGGTAGGACACTTAACTGACTGAGTCACCCAGAAGCCCAGAAACTTTTTAGTTTGATGAAGCCCTACATAGTTGTTTATTTTTCATTTTGTTACCACTGCATTGTATTAACTTAACCTTAGAAGAGACTTGTCTGGCTGCTCCGTTGAGAACAGATTCCTGAGGAGAATGTGTGGAAACAGAGCATTGAGTGATTTGGCTTGTGCAGTAATTCAGGTGAGACATGTTGACACTTGGACAGGAATGGCTACGGGGGAGGTTTGGGGAAATAATCAGATTCTGGATATATTTTGAAAGGATAGCAAATAGAATAAGCTGATGAGCTAGATGTTTGGCTTAAGAACAACAGGATGATGATTCCAAAATTTCAGGCTTAACTTAAGCATTTGGAAGATGGATTGCCACTTTTTGAGCTGGGGAAGGCTGCAGGAAAGGGTTTGGGAAATGTCTGTTGTGTATGTCTAGGGGTTGGAATATAAGGGGATGTCCCCCAGGCACTGCACAATGCATGACATGAAGACTTGATGGCACTCTCTCCCCATGTAACGTCTCTTACTTCTGATCACTCTGAGCTGTCATTTCTGAGTGACTTTTTATATATGACCTTTGTAACAAGATTCAACTGGTATATCCCTTCATCCAACAAGTGGTGGTTGTTCACAATGCTATGTCAAATTGTAAATTCTACTTGATACTGAGCACATGTTTTGTGTCCTGAGCCAGATTGTAAATATTTCAACATAGGAAGTGAAGACTCAAAACTCTATCTCTAGTTATATGTAGGATATTTCTGACCACCTAGTCTTGGCAACACATGCTATTGCCTGTTGATTTAACCTTATTTACATCTGAAAAGGGTCATATATCTTTAAGTCCTAGACACACAACATGAAGGAGCATCCTTCTGATAAAAACTGAAGGCAAATTGAGGAGATGTGGTTCAGGATCATGTTAGTTGATAAGTATTTTTTATGGTATTTATTTATTTATTTATTTATTTTTGAGAGACAGAGAGAGACAGCGTAAGCAGGGTAGGGTCAGAGAGAGAGGGAGACACAGAATCTGAAGACAGGCTCCAGGCTCTGAGCTAGCTGTCAGCACAGAGTGTGATGCAGGGCTCGAACCCAAGAACCTTGAGATCATGACCCAAGCCAAAGTCAGACGCTTAACCGACTGAGCCACCCAGGCACCCCAGTTGATGAGTATTTTCAGTTAAAGCTTCCTTCCCTTGATGCTTCCTTTTTGTCTGTTTTATTAAAGGATCCAATTTGGGGGTAGTGTTGGTCTATAGTTAATATGAACAATGATAATGATCATGATCTGATCCTTATTATAATACATTGTAGTGGTACTAAAGAGAGTGTTACAGAACTCTTTAACAGTATCTGTCTCCCAGAGGTGCCTGCACATGCTGAATTTTGCAGAGAAGTCCCTTTTATTTAGAAAAAAAACATATCTAAGGAACATTTTGGATACAAAAGGACAAGCACCCCAATTATGCTCAAGGGTCAGGCCTTTAACAGTTGTTTTTTCTATTTCCTTACAGCACCAACCCCTGAGATATAGGAGTTTTTTTTGCTGGTCACTGTTCAAGTGACACCTTGGAGAAGCCTTTCTTGTCTTATACAAAATAATGCCCCAGCTTGCTTCCCTAGATCCCTCTGTCTCATGTCCCTGCATTATTAGTCTCAATCGTGGTTATTAATACCTATTACTATACATCTGTCACTTGATTTTACCTGCCCCCCCTTCCTGCAATATCAACTCCTGAGCACAGGGATTTCCTCTGGCTAATGTATTGCAATATGCCCAGTCATCAGAGAAGTGTCGATGTTAACTAAATATTTGCTGAATAAAGAGCTAAATGAAAGGCAAAATTCAGGATGGCGAAAGTTGAACAAAGAATCTGTAGACTGGTTTGGGGAAAAAAATCAGGTCCACTGTTTGTCTTATTAGGGGTGAGCAAGGTCTCTGGAAGTGATTTGAATATAACTGATCAATTGCCTCCCTGGGAACAGCCTAGAGACTTGGGTTCAACTGGCTTTGAGGATGGAGGGAGCAAGGGAGGTTTCCTTTCGGGTAACGCTGACTTCTAAGGGGTAAGGAGCTATGCTCCCAGGAACTCTTTGGTTCCTCATTTATCTTAACTGCCTCTAAGGTCAGCTGATGGTAGTGGCTCTCAGGTAACCAAGACTCTGAAACCTAAACATCTCTTACTCATGCAAATGTATTTCCTTTGTAACATCATTGTTTCTAAGTCAGAATTCCTTACAGGCTTTTCACTGAGGTGGAGCTGGATGGTCAGGTGTACCTATGTCTTACATCCTAGTATCCGATGTAGCACAGGGCAATGGAGACCGAACATATTCCGTTCAGTTTGAATGTGGCCTGAGCTGTGTCCTTGGGTCATCTCTCCTATCGTGGCAAGGTTGCCATCTGCTTTTATCCTTTCCTACATTCTGTGAATTCTCGATGATCATCCATATTTTCCTGTTTTGTGATTTTGCACATTCTATTTCCATGAATCCTTATACATTTCTCTTCTCAGGTTGGGTTTAGGCCACCACCCCCTAATTAGGGTGGGTATAAGCAAGAGCGAGCTAGGCTAGGGAATTGGGAACCCACTTCATGGATACACTACAAATAGCTGTTGTTTCCCATGTGATTCTCTGTAGTAAACTGCTGTTCACAGTAATCTTTGCTGACTTCTGTCAGTTTGTTTATCAGTGAATGAAAGGACAGACTGTGGCCTCAGGTTTTGGATCACATTAGATGAACGGGGGCAGTAGCTGTTTGAAGAGTCTTGGCAGGTCAGAGAGAGTGAGCTGCATAGAAAATTAAATGGCAAAGAAGGGTGTCAAGAGGAAACGTGGCAAGTGATGCACTAAGTGTCCTCGGATATGTTTAAAGGACAGCCCTGAATGGGTGATCCACAGAGGACCGAGTTAGGGAAGAAAGGAAAACTAAGCTCTACTCAATTTATAATCATCAAAAACTGTCATTACTTTATTTATTACTCTATACCAGGCACTGTACTTAATACATTTCACGAATTCTTATATTTAATCTTCATAGTAACACCATGGAGTAAACTCCTGCTCAGTGCTCCTATCTCCATGTTAAGTAGAACCCGCTTAGTAGAAACCTGGCATTTTTATCTACTCAGGTATTGAATTGGCATTTCCTTGAACTCTCCAAAGATGGACATGGTCTAAGTGAGGAAACATCCTTACCAGCTTCCCCAGTAGGCACAAAAAAGTTACCTCCCAAGGAGAAAACATACATTGGCACAGGTCAGGCACGCATTCCCGCGGCACGGGCTACTCTATCCCTCTCTGGCCCAGATGATCTCATCTATGCATCCTGTTTTTTCATATATACTAACAATCCCATTGTAGTCAAAGTTGGAAATAGGTTGGGATGAAGTTTTTGGTGCAGTTTTAAACAATTAAGGAACATGTAAAGAATCTGACAAAAAAAAATTTACTACTTAGATATACTCCCAGATTTTCACAGTGGATGTTGTACACAATCCAAAAAAGCATTTAAAACAATGAATATTCAAGTACATTAGCTTAACTGGACAGAAAGCCAATACAAATTGAAGAAAACTGAAGCATTTGAGTCTAGAATTTGATCTCTGCTCCCACTTATTTACATGGTTTGGCCCATTTCCTTTGCCTTCTCCTCAGCCATTCCTCAACTTTTATTTTTTCCATTTTAGGATGTTTTTGTACGCTTAGTATCAGTTATTCTCCATTGATCCTACACTCTATTTATTTTTCCCTCAATTAAACATAGTACTCTGAATCACTTGAGGCCATGTGGGTGATTGAGTTGCCTAGAAATAAAATTATTTTTCATTCATTAGTCTGAGCCCCTATTCAATCAGGAGAAAAGTAGCCTTTCTTTTCCCTCTCTTTATTCCATATTTCTTTCTCTACTTCAGAGCCAAGTATAAATTTTGAGGGTCTATGAAATCAGCCGGATAAGTGGAGAAAAGATAAATGAATTTAGCAGAGTTGGCATGTCAGCTTTGGAAGATACATTTATTAGGTACATTCTTTCCTTCCTCAAACCAAATATATTCTCTGAGGGATTAGTATCTTGGATTGTTCTTGGGTGGGGATATATTAAATGATTTCCCATGTTTATTTTAACATTAAATTTATAGAATTTATGATTCTATGATGTTCAGTGATTATTAGAGGTAATGCTACATGCCGTACAGATAAATGACATTAATCTTTCTTTTATGCAGTAATTCAGGGTGGATGTCCTGTGGTGATGGAAGTTACCAGATTCCTATATCTTATGATTCACTTACCCTTCGGCTTTTCTACTAGGCTGCTTTTAGGTAGAAGGTAGGGGAGCAAAATAGAGTAGTATGCACTGCTTCAGTTTCAAATCTATTATAAGTAACTAATCACGTGACATATGCAGATTCCACTACTACTGAGAAACACAGTCCCTGGCAAGGTAGTTGCTTCCTGTTAATGATTCTACACTGTGAAAAAGGAATACAGATCTTTGGATGGTTTCTTTCTGTGCCATATTTGAATTAAAACTTTGGAGTATAAAATGCCAAAATTGATTTTTCACTGGCCTAGAAACATAATTAAGGATCAAGGAAAAATTATATTTAACTCTATTTTTAATGACATAAATTCATATTAATATCTTTCCTTGGGAAAAAAGGAAAAATGTCAAGGATTTATATACACAATTTTCTATTGCAGAATAGAGACTCAAGCCAGGGAATTATCCTCAAACTTTATCACAGAGTTCTAGGGTAACTTAGGTTTGACTGTTTATGTACTTGGACACCTCTCTTAAAAATTAAATGTGTAAATCCTATGATTCTTAATTCAAATGTTGGAAAAGTTAAGAAATAATTTAAAGAATGACTGCACTAAAAAATAAACATATTTAAAATTTTATGTATCAGGAACTGGACCCACTAGAATAACCAATGTGCACATATCTCCTGGACTGATATAAACAGACATTAAGGGAGCCCACAGGACGGGCCCCAACAAAACAGAGAAGATGACAGGATCCATTAATGTTTGTACTATTAATGGAAAAAGACTTTAAGTAATTAATAAATAGAGTCTGCTTGTCTTAGTGCTGTTCAGCCGTGATAACAATGGAAAATAATTTCTATTTATTTGGTTTTTTAACTGTGGTTGTTTTTAAGGATACTATGGAGACATATCTAAAACTATAAAAAGAGGACAATAAGATTGCTCTTTGAAAGTTGAACTTTTAAGGCATAAACAATATTGCTATATCTGATAAAGGGTTAGTATCCAAAATCTATAAAGAATTTACCAAAAACAAATAATCCAATGAAGAAATGGGCAAAAGACATGAATAGACACTTTTCCAAAGAAGACATCCAGATGGCCAATGGTCACATGAAAAGATGCTCAATGTGGCTCATCATCAGGGAAATACAAATCAAAACTTCACTGAGATGCCACCTCCCACTGGTCAGACTGGCTAAAATTAACAACTCAGGAGACAGCAAATATTGGTGAGGATGTGGAGAAATGGGAAAATTCTTGTGATGTTGGTGGGAATGCAAATTGGTATAGCTACTCTGGAAAACACTGGTGTGGAAGCTCCTCAAAAAATTTAAAAAATTACCTTATGACCGAGCAATAATACTATCAGGAATTTATCCAAGGATACAAGAGAGCTGGTTCATAGAGGCACATGTACCCCAATGTTTATAGCAGCACTTTCAACAAGAACCAGATTATGGAAAGAGCCCAAATATCCATCAACTGATGGAAGAATGATAAATAAAAGGTGGTTTATATATACAAGGGAATACTACTTGGCAATGAGAAAGAATGAAATTTTGCCATTTGCAACAATATGGATGGAACCGGAGGATATTATGCGAAGTGAAATAAGTCAGTCAGAGAAAGACATATATTATATGTATTCACTCATATGTAGAATTTGAGAAACAAAACAGAAGACCACAGGGGAAGGGAAAGGGAAAAATAGTTTCAAACAGAGAGGGAGGCAAACCATAAGAGACTCTTTAAAATATAGAGAACAAATTGAGGGCTGATGTGGGGGGGGCACAAGGGGAGAGGAAATGGGTGATGGGCGTTGAGGAGGGCACTTGTTGGGATGAGCACTGAGTGTTGTATGTAAGTGGTGAATCATGGGAATCTACTCCCAAAGCCAAGAACATACTGTATACACTTGGTGTTAGCTAAGCTGACAATAAATTATATATTTTTGTAAAGGACGGTGGCACTCTTTTTTTTTAATGCTAAGTTTTGAGAGAGAGAGGACAGTGAGAGAGACAGGCAGACAATGTGAGTGCAGAGGGGCAGAAAGAGAGAGGGAGACACAGAATCCAAATCAGGCTCCAGGGTCTGAGCTGTCAGCGCAGAGCCCGATGTGGGGCTCAAAATCATGAGCCACCAGATCGTGACCTTAGCTGAAGTCAGATGCCTAACTGACTGAGTCCCCCAGGTGCCCCAACAACAGATTAGATTAAAAAGAAACACTGCTGATATTAAATAAAATAGCAATTTTAAGAGATGTATCATTTCTAGTCCTTTAAGGCTTACCTGTAGTTCAAACAAATATATTAAGATGTCTAATGAGAAATACTCTCCTCAAAAACAGAATTGGACAGCCATGAAGCATGGAAAAGGAAATTATACAGGCAATGTATACAGGTTCCAACAAAGCTCTATGAGAGGGAAGATGCTGTATTCAGTGGTTCTAAAGGGCAACATCCTGTCTCCAGATGACACTTTAATTAAGACCCTCTAGCCAGGCCACCTGGCAACTCTGGATATGACTTCATGCTCAACACAAAGTATGTAAGTAAGATTTGGCTTTCTGTGTAATTAATGAGGATGAGTTACACTGATCCACTGATGTGCATATTCCAGACTCAGAGTTAGTTGTATTTTTCATTATAAAATAATAGATTTTTTTCAGAGTTATAGATCAGTCTTCGTTGATGAATGCATTCTTGGTGTACTGAGCAAATAAAATTCATAGCCTACAGGTTTCAGGGCCCGATACTGGTCTGAGATAAGTTGACCAAGTTAATGAATGGCAAAATCCCATGTAGGCTTTCTAAGAGATGGTTTCCTTGCTTTTGTCAAGTTTATTAAAATCTCCTCTGTATCTCTGCAATGGTTTAATCATTTGTACTTTTAAATTTTAGAAGAATCTTAATTATCACATAATACCATGGTCCTTTTACTCAAATGAAAAAATATGAAAAAGAAAATTTAATAGTTTCAGTTGGATAGATCAAGAATGCGAATGCCACATGTGCAAACTTTATTTTCTATTCCATTTTAGTCCTTAGAGAAATGTTAATTATCTCTAGTTATAATTTCATGAATATATTTCATCGATTATGTAAAAGTAGATAGCAGTAATAGCTGAAACATTTTGTCCACATTAGTTCATAAAGAAATGTTTCCTTTCTTGCCAATTACCTTGCTTAGTTTAAATAGACCATATGTATTAAGCAGAGTTGCTAATTTTTAGCAAAACCATTATGGTATCAGTGAAAGTAAACATTCCTGTAGTGGTCCTTGCTGTGTTGAAATAGAAGTGTCCCTTCTGAGTTATAATAGGATTTGATTACAGACACCTCTAGCTGTCAGGGACCTCATGTAGCTTAGGCACTGTATGCTGGATTCTGAAGCCTGAGTTCATGCCACAGAGGAGGGGGAAAGTGTGAGCAACCACTGTGTACATTTTGCAATGCCTGTGCTGAGCTGAGACCTCTCATCTCAATGGTGAGTTTGTGCCCCAGACAGAGCATAGACTTGTACCCCCAATCCAATTATCCTTATCATTAATGGGAATCCAATTCCCTCTAACTTTTCATCACTCCTAGTCTCCTAGGAGACCCATGCAGATTCATTTGCCAAGAATGTCAGAGTTTTTATTTTCACGCTGATGGAAATCAAACACAGTCGCTATCCATTCCATCAAAAACACTAGTGAGGCCAATATCAGAACTCAGGGGGTCATGATACCTCCTGGCTCTAATTTCCATGACCTACATTTTAAAGTTCCACTTAATGTATGGAATTCACACGTGGTCTCACCATATGCCAAACAGTGAGACAGCCTTCAGTTGGGGTGAAGAGTCCTGAGTTTTAGTCCTGAGTGTGCTTTTCTTGTATAACCTGTAAATTTAGCTGTGCATGGATTTTGGTTCTCAAAATTTTCTCTATCGGTGGCAATGTAAACTGGTACAGCCGCTCTGGAAAACAGTGTGGAGGTTCCTCAAAAAACTATCCATAGAACTCCCTTATGACCCAGCAATAGCATTGCTGGGGATTTACCCAAGAGAGACAGAAATGCTGATGCATAGG
>NC_043708.1:16519908-16538318 GCF_006229205.1 Suricata suricatta | reverse complement strand
GGGGGGAAGAGAGGTGGTGGTGATGGTGGAGGGCACTTGAGGGGAAGAGCACTGGGTGTTGTATGGAAAACAATTTGACAATAAAATATTATGGGAAAAAAAAAGAATCCTGCTATTCCCTGGCTTCACATTTGAATGAGCTTATTTATCAGAATTTACTAATGGGAATTGGCATAGGAGGTGAGGATCATATTTACTATCTGCAGTACCTGAAACAGTACATATCTACTAGCTGTTTTTATTATCACAGCAACCTAATGATGGAAGCAAGGTGATCTTCATTTATGGAAAAGAAAACTACTTTTTTCCCTAAAACTTTAGTAAGTGGTTCTGGGACTTTGTAACTCTGTACTCATACTCTTTCCACACTACAAATTTGAAAATAAACTTTTAAAGAATTGTAATAATTTTGCATTTCATGATCAAATACAGGAATTAGTATGATTTAGATTGTCTGAATAGCTTGCAATAATAAATGGCATGATGAGAAGAAGACCTGAATAACTGCATGGTATAAAACAGGCTTGATAGGTCTAGAGTTATCAGAGAAGATAGAGATGAATGACCTAAGGGAAGGAAGATGTTGTCATGATGAGGCTGGTCAAGGGTATGTCTTATTTTAAACAGAGGCATTCTACATTTTGAGTGTAAAGGAAATCAATAGCATGATCTGATTTGTGATTTAGAAGAGGTTCTGGAAACCAGAAGACCAATAATTAGCCTTCCAAAAGTCAGGCAAGAGGTAATGAGATTCTCAATAAGTTCTCATGCTATACAAACTCATCTGGAGCAAAACATAGTTAGGTATCTGAAACACTAATGTATGTAGCTCATGGTTGTGGCAATTGGCTAGTACTCCCCTTTTAAAAGAACTTCTATTTTGAGGGGCACCTGGGTGGCTCAGTTGGTTGGGTTGCCTACTTCGGCTCAGGTCAGGATCTCATGGTCCATGGATTTGGCCCTGCATCAGGCTCTGTGCTAACAGCTCGGATTCTGTGTCTCCTTCTCTCTTTGACCTTCCCCTCGCTCTCTCTCTCTCTCACAAAATAAATAAAACATTAAAAAATATTAAAAGAACGTCTATTTTGAGACAGTTAGAGATGCATAGGATGGTGTAAAAAATATACAGAAAATACTATAAACCCTTCGCCCAACCAATCTATAGGTTATAAAATTATTGGGAATACCCTATTGAAAGAAAAAAAATGTCAGGCTTTGCACCATATACCATATTGATCATGGTTCTAAAGTGATTGTAATTTTAAAATAATCAACAATATTATAAAACTACCAGGAGAAAAAAATCTATGTGTATAGCTATAGCCTTTTATATGACACTGTGAATGTTACACAAAATAACCCAAATGTCATGAAGGAAAAAATAGGTTATAATACATTTATTTTGAAAAGTTCTCTGTTAAAACACAAACAACTAAGTACTCTCAAACCAACAGGTGATATTTTAGTCCCAAGCTTCAGCAAAGGCTTTATGTGGCAGGAATCATGGGGGCGAGACGCACTTTCCTCACCAGACTTGTTGCACTGAGAGTGCATTCAGTCTCTGAAAGGAATCGTAGTCAAGGACTTAGCCATCCCCCCCCCCCACCCCAGCCGACCTGTCTCTCCCAGATGTTACAGTGCAGAGAAAACAAGTCACTCATGGTCCAAAACACAATCTGCACATGACAAAGGTACTATGGAGGAGAGTTTCTTCAAGTTCTGAGTGGGCATTTACTAGATAAGGAGGTCAGGGGACATTTCTCTGAAGGAATTCTAAAGACCTGCCAGGAGGAATGACCTTGCCAGGCAACATGGAGAATGTGTGCAGAGGCCTGAAGATGAGAGGGACCATGGAAGAGGCCAGTGGAGGGCCAGTGAATATTCTGGAGCAAGGAAAGGGAGGGAGAGTGAATTTTAGCAGGTACAAGTTGGTCCTCAAGATGTAGACTGTGACCACATCATGTAGCTGAAGGGAAACATATGTAGGATATGTTCAGAAGGGATAGATAATAAAAGCCCCAACATTTCTCAGCAGGTAAAATAAATGGGATCTGTTCTGAGTGACCATTACCTGTATTCCAAAGGCTATTAAAGAGGAAAGCAGGCAGGTCCAAATGCATCATCCATAATATGTTTAAAAAATTTTAATGTTTATTTTTGAGAGAGAGAGAGAGAGAGAGAGAGAGAGAGAGAGAGAGAGAGAGTGTAAGTGACCAGGAGAGGGACAGAGAGAGAAGCAGACTCAGAATCTGAGGCAGACTCCAGGCTCTGAGCTGTCAGCACACAGCCGGACACAAGGCTCGAACTCAGGAGCCATGAGATCATGACCTGAGCCAAAGTCTGATTGATGCTTAACCTACTGAGCTACCCGGGAGCCCCCATAATATGTTTTAGACTCCTGGACCCCAAATCTAAAGGACTAGCTTTGGTTAATTTTTCTGTACTCAAGTTAGAGATATAGCTTGTTTATACAAAGGTAGATCAGTCTGTGTCACTTCCTCTAAGAAGATCAATGATTGATTCTCCAACAAATGTTAGAGTAAAAATCCTCCCTGCCTTTTTCTGTCTTTGGCTTGCTACGTGTGCCCCTAATTATGTGATTTCTGAATACTTTCTTGAATCAACTGCTACCCATTCTTTATTCTACTCATACCAAGAACTAGATGTTTTCTCAGTGTGCTAGCTTTCCTTTTGGGTAGGGCACTGAGCTTTTGTGCATATGTCTTTTCATCTGCCTTGCCTTGTCCTCCTAAGAAATACTTAGCCACCCTCAGTGTAAGTAAACCTTTCAATAATTCCTTTTCACCTTGACAGCAGAGGTATACTCCTATCTTTATTCTTTATGCATTCCATATTAATCATTCAAAAAAAGTTCTCTCTCCAAATCTGTGATGGTATGAGAAATATATTTTTTATATTTATTTCAGTATCCATGCTTAAGAGTGATTGCTGCCATTTGAATGAATGAATCATGTATGCATATATTTTAAAAAATGTTCTTCATTATTAGTAATTCGACAGATTGCTATTTTAGTACTATAGGAAATATAGAAGTTCTGATTGATGTACTATGGATCATTTTTGAATGACTACATGTAAGCCTATTTTAATCATTTTAGTTTTAAACTATTTGTATGGACACTGTGCTTGATGCACATGATCAGATTTAAGCTTCTGGGAAAAAAAGAAGACCATGTTCCCCTCATCTCCATACTCCCAGATAGCACCAATCATAGATTATCACATATAGTTTTTCCTCTTCAGTTACTTACTTGTTTAAAGGGAAGCCAAGAGCAGAGATTTAAGTGTGGGCTTTTAACACTTGATATTTAATCAGTTTCTCTTATCTCATGCTCATGAGGTTGAGTCTCCACACAAGAGCATTTCCTTCTATTCCCACAGCCAAGCAGAAATAGAAATTGAACTCAGACTTTGCTCTTGACATACCTACTTAGACTGTTCTTAATAAATGCAATTGTTATTGCTAGGCCAGTTGTTGTAATTATATTTTTGTTGGCTTTCCTCATTATATTTCTTCTCCAGATGGTCCACTCTTTAGGTTTTTGGCTCCCCTCCTAATATCAAACTATAGGATTATTATGCCATCTTCTTTTAAAAACAAATCTCAATTGGTTTCTTATTTGCCAATGGCTAGTACTCTGAAAGTCCTCCTCTGGGGACCTTTCCTATCCTAATGATTTCATTATGGAAGAGAGACCCGTGGGAGATCCTGTTTTTCATTTCAGTCTGAACAAGGTTCTGGCAAAACTCTGATACCGTGGATTAGATTTTGACATCCTCACTTTTATATAAAACATTATAAAAGCATTCTACTCTGAAAATTTTGCTGAATTGAAACTCATGAATTACCTGACTCATGACAACATTAACTGGAAAACAAAGCCATTTTTTTTCATAAAACAAAAAAGTATGGTAGTATGTGATTTTGCGGCTCAAATACGAGGGCATTTTGAATATGTATTTACATTGTAAGGCTGCTTGTCCACACTTATTGGTCTAATTCGAGAAAGGACATCATAGGTAATAATTCTCTGATCTTCAGTTTTCTTTAAAAATATAGAAATCATAATCGCATACAACATTTTATTTTTCCCTTGAGGATGAAGTAAGTTAATTCATGTAAAGTACTCAGAAAAGTGTCTGACTAAAAATAATAATAACCTCAATCAATGTTAACTGTTGTTATTGGGCCTATCAGTTTGTATCAATATCCTCTACTCGCATTGTGTTAGCCATAGACACAAAGCTACTAAGAGTTTACATATAATTACGTTTGCATAAAGTTTTCCTGCCCTTCTTTTAAAATAAAGAAATAGTAAGAATTGAAATTACATGCAGTTTTTTACAGGGTCAGCTAATTTAACTTAGTGCATGGACAGAAACGCTTCAGGTTTAAGTGTTACTCTGTGTGAGCATTTCAAACCCTGGCAATTTAACAGTGAGGGCATATCTGGGTCATAAAGGAAAATTCCTTGCAAGAGAAAGAAAGAAAGAAAGAAAGAAAGAAAGAAAGAAAGAAAGAAAGAAAGAAAGAAAGAAAGAAGAAAGTGAAACAAAGAAAGCTCCAATGGCTCTTTAGGGGGAAGGCATATGAAAAAATATCTAGGAGAGGAATCCCTTGTCATTGTTAAGAGCATCCTGGCGTCCCATGATTTCAGTTTAGAAGTAGCTACTTCATGGCTAAAGGTGACTTCCAGTCACTCAAAGAGATGATTCTGTCTGAGTTGTCGCACAGGGAGATGACAGTGCCATTTTGCATAACAGAATCTACTGTAGATGATGATGGTGTGAATATGGAAGGTCCACTCCAGTCCTATTTGCCGACCTATGTCTGGCCATGAGCATGCTGCCTAGCCTGTGTACTGAGCTGGTATTCAATACTTGTAGAATGAAAAGGTAAAAGAACGAATATAAAAAAAAGGAGTAAATATCATATAATCCTGAATAGTTACACGTTTCACTAATTTAAAAGGTGAATATGTAGATAATAGTTCTGAAACTTAAGTAAATCACCTGGGAATTTAAGAAACCCTGATGCTCACTCTAGGCCCTGGACCAATTAACTCAGAATCTCTGGCAGTGAGATCTTGGCATTAATGCTATTTTTAATCATCTTTCCAGGTGCTTCTACCAGGTCTCTCATGTTGACAAGCACTGGATTAGACCCAAATCAATGGAACACAGTAAATGTGATCCCAAAGAATGACTGATAAAAAGGAACAAAAGACTGTCTCATGGGTCAATACTCTTTTTTATTAACATTTAGCCATTCAACAAATGTATATTGATAACTACAGTTGGAAATGTGAGTGATACAATGATTATAAATCATTGTATAATCATAAATCAAGTAGCTTACAGTCTTAAAAACTAGTTACCCATACTCTATGATACAAAGTCTTATAAAGACTTAGAGATAAAGTGCATTGGGAGTTATTAGGACAAAGACATGATCTTCAATGAGAGATTCCAGGAGAGGTTTCCCAAAAAAAGGGTCATCTGAAATAGACCTTAAAATATGAGTATAAATAAGGCATACAGAAAATATTTTATCTCTTAATAACTGCTGTAATGTGGTGCAATCTAGGTATCATTTTAGATACATCATTCATCCAATGAGATTTCCATGTAAAAATATGAAGATAATAGTGTTAGAAGCAAGTCTATATGGAAATAGTTGAAAATGAATTCAAGTTATTTTACCAAATATTTTTATATCTGAAAGTCCAAATTCTCAACCTCCATTTTTCAGGAAGGTTAGTGATTACTTAAAAACCCATACATTGAAACGTAACTCACTTCACTAGTTCAGTTTATCAACCTTACAATATTAAAGTTAGTTTGCCATTAATACTGATACATTAGGCTCTGCTTTGTCTTACCTGTGTATTCAGAAGCAGCCTACATTATGACCCCCAGTGCCTAATGGAATAATGAGCCATGCTTTGCCTTCTCTGGAATTTCCTGTTCTAAAAAATTTTTCAGTAATAATAAGCAAGCATACATGTGTAACCTCTGAGTAGAAGTCAGTCTATTTTCATCCCCTTCCCCTTTCCATGCAAGTACATTTACATACCTCTCATCTTTAATGCTCCTATATTGTCCACACCTTCTAGTTTCTACTCTAAGAAAATAAATGCAGACTATTGCTGGGTTGGCTCAAAAAAACTTCAGGACTTAGGTCGTATTACTTCTTCTTTCATTTATTCAGGAAACATTTATTAGGCCATATTATGCTACACAGGCTCTCAAGCACTAGAAATAGAAGAGTATATAAAACAAACAAACAAAAATCTGTCCAGTGAATTTTATATTTTAGACGGAGAGACAACAAACAAGGTGAATCAATATGTAATATTTGAGATGTTAAAAGTGCTAAAGAGAAAAATAAAGCCGAACAAGGAGATAAAAAGTATATTAGTGGGATTGTTACCAAGATGGCGGCACCAGAGAGCCTTGCCTGTTTCTTGACAAAGATCAGTGACTCCGGAGCTATCCATTAATAAAAACAGCTCTTGGAGAGCTCTGGAGTCTACTTAAGAATCTTCAGAACACAGTGAAACAAAAAACCTGGAAATAACTACAGAAAAGAAGTGAGAGAACTTCATTTGTCTGCATTATCTCATTCTCCACGCTGCCATTTTCAGTGCCAGTGGGATCTCCCAGGCTAGAAAAGTTTCCCTTGCTAGGAAAGAAAGTATGGGATGAGCAACCAGCTTACCCAACTGGTGGAGGGGATTGCACAAAGGTGTCGCTTTGAACTCATTTCACTCAGACCATCAAATGTGAGACAAAGAGTCACCCATAGTAGTCACACAGCAGGAGAGATCACAATTCACAGAGACCTGCTTGGCAGACAAACACAACTGGTTTGTTTGTTCGTTTGTTTGTTCGTTTGTTTGTTTTGGTTTGGTTTGGTTTTTTTCCAGTTGAAGAAGGAACGGACGGCTTGGTGCAGCTGCTACAAACCCCTTACAGATTTCACTAGCTTTAGGTCTGATGTCACGTACCTGAATACTTGTTCTTCAACACTCCAATCTGAGCCCAGGAACCCCATACCAACAGTCAGCCCTGGCTCCTGTGACTGCATGAGAATAAATGGCAGTCTAGACCCTTGGGAGATGAACGCCACTGCTGTGTGTCTGTTTGGGGCCAGCCTTTCCAGGTCTGCATTTACATGCTGCTGGCCTGACACTTGTCACTAGCCTCCACCATACAAGCACATCTGAGGGAAGACTGCACAGCCACAGGGGAACATACGGGCCAGCCAGGGCCCTGCAGCGATTTGTGTGTATCACTGGCCTGCATCACTGTCATGCGCTGATGATGAGACTTAACTGCCATGCTAGTAGGTGCTGATAGCCAGGACCCCTGCAGCTACCAGAGGGCCTGTTGTTGGCCACAGCCTTTGCTTCCTGCCCTGACCCTTATAGTATGCAACTGACCCCTGCCATTATGGAGGCACCTGCAGCTGGTCCCTAGTCGAGTGTATGCATATGAGACTCTGGTCATCACTGCTGCATGTCCTGGTTTTTAGATGCTGGACTTGGAGGTGCTGTTTGTTGAGGACACCAACAGCCCTTGCAGACCCCATTGGAAGTCCCTTGCAAACACCCACCGTGGACTACACAATTGTTTATACTGTGTGCACTAATGGCAACCAAAGAGGCATCACACCCCTCAACGGCCACCGTATGCCTTCACACTTGGTGTCCTGCATTGTTAGATCACAGTACACTTCACTGTGCCCCTTTCTGTAGGTGAAAGTCTTACCAAAATCAGTTAATTAATTGTGGAAGAAGTGAATATTTCTTAAAATGTGTGGATATGTATGAAAACCAAAAGGGATTGTAGAGAATAAGGAAAATGAGACTCCACCAATGGAATCAGTAAACCATAGGCAATTGGTCCCCCCAAAAATGTAGAACTAGGAATTACCTAATAAATAATGCAAAATAGTTTTTTTAAGCTTATTTATTTATTTTAAGAGAGAGAGCACAAACAGAGAAGGGTCAGTGAGAGAGGGAGAGAGAAAATCCCAAGCAGGCTCCACACTTTTAGTACAGAGCCTGACGTGGGGCTTGAACTCATAAACTATGAGATCATGACCTGAGTTGAAGTCAAGAGTCAGACACCTAACCAACTGAGCCATCTTGATGCGCCCAAAATAATTTTTCTAGAGATGCTCAGAGAGCTACAAGAGAACATCGATAAATAATTTAATGATTTCAGGAAAATAACACAAAAACAAAGAAATTCAACAAACATAGAACCATAAAACATAGACAAAAACTGAAAAAATTTTGGAGCTAAGGAAAACAGTGACTGACCTGAAGAATTCAGTAGAGATTTAACAGTAGATTTAACCAAGTGGAAGAATGAATAAGTGAATTAGAAGACAGATCAATTGGGATGCCTGAGTGGCTTAGTCAGTTGAGCATCTGACTCTTGACTTCAGCTCTGGTCATCATCTCATGTTTTGTGGATTCACGCTCCATGCTGGGCTCTGAGCTGACAGCACAAGGCCTGCTTGGGATTCTCTCTCTCTCTCTCTCTCTCTCTCTCTCTCTCTCTCTGCTATCTCCCCAGCTCACTCTCTCTCTCTATTTCAAAATAATTTTTTAAAGCATATCAATTGAAATTATCCCATTAGAGAAACAAAGAAAAAAGAAAGATTGGGAAACAAGATTTCAAGTAAACAACCTAACTTGACATCTCCTAGAACTAGAAAAAGAACAACCTAAGAAAAGGACAAAGATCACATCTGAAGTAAATGAAATAGAGACCATAAAAACAACAGAAAACATTAATGAAACTAAGAGATGAGGTTTTGAAAATATAAAAGAAATTTACAAAACCTTATCAGATTAATAAGAAAAGTCTCAAATAAGTAAATTCAGAAATGAAAGAGGAGACTCTACAGCTGATACCTCAGAAATAAAAAAAAGATTTGAAGAGACTACAATGAACAATTATACACTAACAAACTGCGTAAACACGATGGGATGGATGGAGTCACAGAAACTTACAACCTACAAAACTGAATCATGAAGAAATAGAAAATCTGAACAAACCAATTACAAATAAGGAGATTTTATCAGTAATCAAAAGCCCCCCCAGGAAGAAAAGCCCAGGACCAGATAGTTTCATGGATGAATTCTACCAATTGTTTAAAGAGTTAACACTAATCCTTCTCAAACGTTCCCAAAAAATTGAAAGATGAAGGAACATTCATGAATTAATTTTATGACATCAGAGTTATCCTAATACTAACGCCAGATACAGACACTATAAGAAAAACAAAGCTGAGAAAAAAATATTTTAGCAAAAATAAGAATAAAATTAGGGAACAAGGAATATAGATATTTGAGGAATTAGTATTCCTGGCAGAGATCATAGCAAGTACAAAGGCCCTGAGGCAGGGTGTGCTCTGGTTTTTAAAGACTGGAAAAAAAATCAATGCTGCTGGAACTGTAAGGAAAAGACTAGTAGGATAGTAGATGTGTCAGAGAAATAAAAGTAAGAGCAGTTCATGTAAACTTTATGTAAAAAACTGCAGTTTCTACTCTGAGATAGTGAGAAGCCTCTGGAGGTTTGGGTATTTGTTAATTTCCCTCCCTGAAAAATCATTACTGTAATATTAACACCATAGTTAAGTTTTACTTATGTTTGCATGCCATATTTTTGGAAGTATGTAGGATGCGCTCTTTCATTTCTGGCTATTTTTTGCTCATTATTATGTTAGTTACATTTATCTGTAGTACTCTATGCAGTAGTTCATGCATTCACATCACCTTATAGTATTACAGTGAAAGGATACAATTTTTGTATCCATTGTATGGGTATATGGGTAGATGCAGTTTGGGGATATTGTGACTATGTGCTGATATAAACTTTGCTTTTGGAGAACATGCTTGTCTGTACTACGCATGTAGTAGGAGTTGACTTGCTGCTTCAGATGTTCTGTGCATATTCAGCTTTCATAGTGTATGCAGTTCAGTTTGGACCAAACAATACCTGGGAAGTCCGAAATTTGGGAGATGAACCAGGGCAGGTTGGCAGAACCTGGTAGGAACAAGTTGGTTTCATTTTCTATGGAACTAACTGGTAGCCGAAGAAGGGTTTTACGAAGTGAATAATACAAGCATGGCTACATGTAAACAGTTATGTGGAGGGGATTTGACAGGAAGAAGCAGTTAGAACAGAGCTGTAGTTGTCTGGAGAAGAAAGGTAGGAGAGACAAGAAAGAGAGAACAGTTTGAGAAAATACTTGTGGGCATTGGCAATGGATGGATAACATGTAGAGGTGAGTAATGGAGAGAGAGAATGGCCAAAGCCCCCCTGCACAACAGCTGGGCCAACTGTGTAGGTTCAGGGCTCTAAAACACGAGACTAGAGAAGTGTAAGTATTAGACATGGTGAGCTCAAGCTGTTAGATGAACACCACGGAAATCTGGCAGATATTTTGATGTAAATGTTTGAAGCTGACTTCCAGCTCCAGCCAGAGATAGATGTTTTAGAACCCTTAGTATATAGGCTTGTCTCAGAAACCATGAGGGCTTAGAGGTGACTTGAAAGAACAGCCTATAGAATCAGAAGATCAACAGGCTGTGGGTAGAAACCTAAACCACAGCATTGACTGGGGTGCATTGGGGGTGGACGGCTGGCATCCATAGAGAGAGAGAGAGAGAGAGAGAGAGAGAGAGAGAGAGAGAGAGAGAGAGAGAGAGAGAGAGAGAGAGAGAGAGAAAGAGAGAGAGAGAGGGAGAGAGAGAGAGAGAGAGAGAGAGAGAGAGCCAGCCATCGGGTAGAGGCAAGAGGAGAAGCTGAGTGTTTTAAAGAATGAACCTGTTAACAGATGAAACAGAGAATGGATCCCTGAAAGATAGGACCGGGAAATACTCATTGGATTTGATAGCTAGAAAGTTGTTGCCCACTTAAGTGACCTCGATTTTGCTTGAGTTGTGGGAGTAGAAGCCAGCTTAAAGGTTGAAAGTAAGGAAGTGGTTAAGTGGATTGATTAGTGGAACTGGATAAAATCTGTTCTTTCAAAAAGTTTGCCGAAGAAAGATGGCCTGGTTGGGGTGGGGTGCAACTAGAAGAGATGGGATCAAGAAATGGCTGTAACTCTTTGTCTTTTTTTAATAGTTTATTGTCAAATTGGTTTCCATATAACACCCAGTGCTTCTCCCCCCAAGTGCCCCCCACCATGACCAGCATACCCTCCTTTCCTTCCCCTCCCCCTTCAGTCCATGGTTCGCCCCCAACATTCAGTAGTGTTCCCTGATCCTTGTCTCTCACTCTCCCCCACTCTCTTTCCCCCTTCCTCTCCGCATGGTCCCCTGCCAGATCTCTCCTGTTAGACCTATGAATGCAAACACATGGTATCTATCCTTCTCTGCCTGACTTATTTCGCTTAGCATGACACCCTCAAGGTCCATCCACTTTGCTACAAATGGCCATATTTCATTCTTCCTCATTGCCATATAGTACTCCATTGTGTGTGTGTGTGTATATATATATATATATATATATATACCACATCTTCTTGATCCATTCATCAGTTGATGGACATTTAGGCTCTTTCCATGATTTGGCTATTGTAGAAAGTGTCGCTATGAACATTGGGGTTCATGTGCTCCTATGCATCAGCACTCCTCTATCCTCTGGGTAAATCCCTAGCAGTGCTATTCAAGGAACACAATGAATCAAAACCCATATTTTTTTTAGTCTTAAGATGGAAGACATGTGGGTACTCCAAAATATGAAGGGAGGAGCTCCTGGGTGGCTCAGTTGGTTGAGCCTCTGACTTGAGCTTAGGTCATGATCTCATGTTCATGAGTTTGAGTCCCGAATCAGGCTGACTGCTGTCCTTGCAGATCCCATTTCAGATTCTCTGCCCCTCCCTTACCCAAACTCTCTCAAAAATAAATAAAACATTAAAAAAAATAAAGTATGAAAGGAAGGAATGAATCTGCATTGTATAAGACTCTAAAACTATAGGGAAAAAAAACATTTGGAAGGGCTGGAGAAACAGTCATTGGAAAGAATCTGTGACAAGGGGTGCCTGGGTGACTCAGTAGGTTAAGCAACATCCAACTATTGATTTCAGCTCAGGTCATGATCTCCTGGTTTGTGGGTTCCAGCCTCGCATTGAGCTCTGTGCTGACAGTGTGGAGTGGCTTGGGATTCTCTCTCTCTGCCCCTCCCGCCCTTCCTCCCCCTTCTCTCTCAAAACTAAATAAATAAACTTTAAACAAAAGCATCTGTGACAGCTAGCATTGCATCACCATGTAGTGTAGCTTTTTCCTTTTCTGATAGTCTCCACCAAACTCATTTTCATATGAGGCCAGCTTCACTTTTATACATTACCTGGCCTGCACCACCTTTTGCTATGTAATCAACACAATATTGATCATAAGTAAAATTGAGTATGCCCTGTGGTATAGGCACTGTTGCATGTTTTATACAATATCTGTGATTGAAAAATAACCATTCAAGTTCAAAGCATTTACCTAACTTATAGATGGGACCCTGTCTCAGAGTGCTATAAATACATTGCCTAAGGCAACACTGAATGAATAGATACCAGGATTTAAACCCAGCTCTGTCTAGATTCAAAGTCTGTGCATTTTCTGCCATGTCAAGCTGACTTGACTTCCATAATATTTGTATATAAATGTATGTCATCTTGATAAGGATCTGGCATTGACCAGCCCCTTTCTAAGCTGTTGAAGGAGGTAAAACTTGTACCAGATGCATCTACTTTTACATCCTGAGAGCAAAGGGTAGCTCCCTGTAATGCTAATTGTCCCTTGATGCACTAAAGCAGATACAACGTCAATAAATCAAAGAACAGTTCCTCTGTCCCTTCCAACCATCCATAGCAGAGTAGTTGATGCATGACTTTCCTGAGCCTTCCTTATTACTGGTTATTAAAGAGAAAGGCAGAAAGATTGGCTATTTGGGGTGGCTTTCTAACACAGGACGCGACCAGCCTTAAGATACAATAAAGCATTGTATTACTTTTATGGCCTTAGTTTATTTGAGTCTGGCTTGGCTGAATTTTAGCTAATATACTTTGCAAACAATCTGTATTTTAAGTAAGTACCTTTTAAATTTCACTGCTGCTTCTTTATAGAGGCATTTGGAAGAGCAAAGGAAGGACTGTGTATATATGAATCATGTCATTAGAGAGATTGCTCTCTGACACACGCAAATCATATACTGCAATGAATGGCCCTCCCTTGAGTGCTGCGGCCATGTTTTACCACAGATGCTCCTGGGAAAATGCATGGGCCAAATGCACACTCTCTGGGAAGGGAAATAATGTTTGGGAGATCCAAGCTGAATATAAATATTGACTGTTCTTCTTGAGTAGCAGACAGAGGCAGCCCTCATAACGCAAGGTGGAGCAGGGTGTGTGTGGGCGGACATGCGTGGCCCTTAGGATTGTTACAACAGCTTGATGGCCTCCATTTCAATGGCAACCTTTCTAATTCACATTTTTTTTTAAGACACAGAGTGAAAGAGCGAGAGCAGGGGAGGGGCAGAAAGAGAGGGAGACACAGAATCTGATGCAGGCTCCAGGCTCTGAGCTGTCAGCACAGAGCCCGATGCGGGCTCGAACCCACGAACTGTGAGATCATGACCTGAGCTGAAGTCAATGCTTAACCGACTGAGCCACCCAGGAGCCCCAGACACATATTTATTGATTTTAAAAGAATGAAGCTTGCCAAGTAAGATATTGTTCAGCTATGGTTACGATGTTTCTTAAAAACCAAAACATAACCCTACATCACACCTTGATATTTTAGGTGAAAGCATGCACTCCGAATCCTTGCTTGCCCCTATCCTCAGCTGACACGTGAGTTGCCAGATTGAATTGTCAGATTGAGTTGTGTTAATATTTTGTGTAATTTTCAGTTGAATTGGACTAATACACCTGAATTGCTTTGTATTATTATTTTTTTAGATTTCCTTTAACTTACTCATTCAACAGATATTTGGTGCCTCTTCTGTGCTAGACCTTAACATGCAGGGCTGAATTGAATAGACTAAGATCCTTTCCTTGTGAAGTTGGCATTCTGATTGGGAACAAACTTGAAGCAGAGAATTACAAAAACACATTTTTTGTTTACATTAAAATTGTAAACAGTGTACAAAACCACAGAGGAGCAGGAGGAAGTGTAATGGGGGAGATGTAGTTTTTATTTGTAAAGACATCTTTGAGGAAGCTGGCATTTAGAAGAAAACTAGAAGTAGGAGTTAACCAGGCCAAGAGTTACCATGAGAATTTTCTGTGTCATGCCATACAGTATGAAACTCAGAAAAATGGCATTTTATTGAAACGAGGCTCTGTGTTTTGAGGTATTTCAGTCGATGTGGCTAGGAGTTTGATACAAGAAGTACATCAACATTCACTGAGAATATTTTTGTGTGCCACGGACTTCCCACACACTCTCTCATTTGTTCCTCATTATATGCTACTCATATTGATGCTATTATCCCCATTCTAAATGCAAAATAAACAGACAAAAACTGAGGTTCAGATTAAATAAACAGATTATCTGAGGTAATGTCTTCAGGAAGTGACTCTTTGGGAACACCAACAATTCCTTTCATCCCCAGGGCGGTCCACAATGTATTCTGGTAAGACTCAGTTCTATGGGGGTTAGTATTATGCATAGACACACACACACACACACACACACACACACAAAACAAGGTCTCTCACACACACAGACATGTACACACAAGCACCTGAGATTTCTTGGTTAAATACATTTGGCAATTTGAAGGTAAGCAATGCTAACCCAGCACTGTGAATCTCCAAGAAGGATGCTGAGACTTTAGAGGGTCAATAAACAGCACCCCACTTCCCAATCCCAGTACTAAATCAATTAAGAGCTAACCATAGGGGTCAGACAGACTGTAAACAAAATACCAGGTTTGTAACCGAAAAAGCTAAATTGGAGGACCTGCTTTTTGATGTGTCTACTGCTGCACTTGCTAATTCTTTGCCTCAGCGTTAGATGTATCCAGGCATTCCCTGGCAAGTCTGGCCAACAAGTAGGCCATACCTACCACACCTGGCCTGTATCAAGACTATGACCAGAATGGATCCTTCCCCCAAAGATGCACATGTGAAAATAGGAGTGACAAAGTGGTTAATTTGAGCATCATCAGCTCCTCTTTTCAAATATATTAGTCAAAAGAGTAATTCTTTCCCAAGAGAGTGAGTAGGTAGAGAGAAAGTAGGGATATTTTTTCCAATGGAAATTTCTCCATGTGGAAATGGGAAGGTCAAGAGAAATGAATTTCTTTCCTTACAAGGGTAGATAGTGTACCCTTGAATTTTAAAATACATTTTATTTTTTAGAGCAGTTTCAGTTTCACAGTAAAATTAAACAGAAACTATAAAGAGTTCCCATTTACACTTAGGGGACAGATATTTTGCTCCATATTTCATAGTAAAGCATTTGAGTGTTTCCCATGGTCCCATGAACTTTCATTCATTAATTTAAATGTTCACAACATTATGACAGAGATACTGTTACTGTTCCTATCCTACAGATGAGGAAACTGAGGCATAGGAAAGGTAACATGCAAGGTCAGACAGCTAGTAAATGGTTGAATCATGATTTTATCCCCAACAAATCCAATCTCCAAAGCCCATATTCTTAGCCAATGTTCTATTTGCCTTTTATCTGTAAATTAAAACTTCAAAATCTTTAGTTTTGATGAAATTTTGCAGGCTCTCTGGCGCAATGGATAGTGCATTGGACTTCTAGCGTGCACCCAGGGGAATTTAGTTTTGATGAAATTTTTAATGTGAATGTTTTATACTTTAAAGAGTTCATGACTGTAGGTCCTGACACTCAGCTAACATAGTTTGAACTCAGATAGACGCTCCTAGGGAAGGGTTCCAGTGGATGTTACCCCAGCTTTTGATGTTACCTTCTTTGAGTACTACTTTTATCATCCCTGCTAATGTATTTTTGGAGTCTAAGCACAGAAAAAACATTTGCCTTTACTTCTCCATTGCATGTCTCCTGTGCTACTTTTCCAGTGGTTTCCCATGTTTTTAGTCTGATCCTTTTGCAACTGGTGATGACAGCCTTGACCAAAATAAGAAAAAAAAAGTATCATCTTGTAGCACAGGTCGCTCAGTTATTGCCCATCCGTTTTCTCTAGGAAACTTAATTAATTATTGAGTAAACATGGCTTCCTATTGATTCTGTGTTGATTACTTTCTGATATGAAAAATGGAACCACGCCATAATGTCATTTGAGCACAGCGGATTGAAGACTATATTGTGGAACAAATGAAATAAAGGATACTGGCATTTCCGTAGAAGGAGGGGAGGGTGTCCGTATCCATGTGAAGGAGACTCCATCGTCCTGCAATCTCAAAAATAAACAGAGCATGAGAGGAAGGATAAGTCATATTAGCAACAAGGTTTGAGTTACACAGAAGTCTTCATTAGTCACTGATCTTCCCAGTGAGAGCATAGTGCCCCTTAAACATTATTAAAGTCTATTTTCAAATAACTACTTGGAATCAGCTCTGAATGCTCCATGGAACCTCTGGGTTTCAAATCAAAGGAAAGGAAGAGTAAAGACCAATGTTTACCAACATGCAGATTAAATAGACTGTTTCAGAAATTCATCCAATACAACATCTCCCCACCTACAATCAGTGCTTGTGTGTGTGTGTGTGTGTGTGTGTGTGTGTGTAAAGAACCTTTATACCACAATCACTATAATGAGTACAAGGAAGAAAACTCGCTTTACCAAATTTAACAATAATCTAAAATTTGTGCATTCATTTTAATAAACTTTTTGGGCATTTCTTGAAATTTCCACAGAACACCGCAATAACCTCTAAAAAGACAATGTCCCTCAAGCTTATTCTTGAGACCAAATCTGCAAATGGAAGAAAAAGAGCTCCAAGTGTCTCTCTGGAAATATACACTGAGTATTTGGTTATAAATCCTGCAAAAATGCATGGACTCATTTTCCCATGAGCGAATGGATTGGCACCTTTATTTTATCCTTTAATGAAATGAAAATGTCAGGAAAAGTCTGAAGTGTTCATGCTGAAACTTTATTTCTTTTAAGAACTGGGCAACAGCCTTGTTTCCAAAGGATTATTGCTGAAACTTCATGGTTCATATAAAGTGAAGAGGATTTATGAATTAAAGAAATTCTTCTCCAACTAAAATGTACTTTATACCAGTATCCAGACACATATGCATGTATTTTTCCATGCGTTTTCAGGAATCATAAGATTTTCAGGTGGAATATTGAAGAATTGTTATTAAATTCAAAGCTTGAGTTAGAATAAATGACCAGTGATCTCTAAAGTGTATGATCTTAAAAGAGGTGCTATGCTTTGGAATGGAAACTAACCCAAGTTTCCTTCTCTAAAATTATTATTGTTTTGTAGGTAGCAGTAAAACATTGGTCTGTTTGTAAAATGATATAATTGAAACTACATAGATACAGGATCCAATAAACTGTATATCAAGCATAAAAGTGATAGCAAAATAGAAATTAGTAATCATTAATAATTTAACATGTATAAACTCAGATTTATATGAATATCCTCCTTTTTATATTTATTTTTGAGAGAGAGAGAGCACATATAGGAGAGAGGAAGAGAGAGAGCAGAGGATCCTGTGTGGGCTCTGTGCACTGACAGCAACGACCCCTATGTGGGGCTCGAACTCAGGAACTGAACCATGAGATAATGACCTGAGCTCAAGTGGGACCAGGAGCTGAAGTCAGAGGATCAACTGACTGAACCACCTGGGCGCCCCAATGATCCTCCTTTAATGGGTTTTTCCAAACTTTTTTCCAACTCTTTTTCCATCTTTTATTTATTGTTAATTTTGCTCTTTTTTTATTTTTAGCAGTGAATGGAACATGTTTCTGTTGCCTTAGTATCTAATATGATCAGAGTTCCCAGCTTTACTTTTCCTTCAGAATTCATCCTTCTGTACCATGTAATTTTGTAACGCATTTGGTTAGTGTGAACTTTTGACAGCTCAAAAGCCAAAGTGCCCTTTCCTTTTATTTAGACCCTGTCTCTCTCTTCCTTTTCTTTGAGAAAATAGAGTCTGAATTCTCTAGCTTATCTCTAAAATCATAATTATTATGGGCCTTATTCTACTGAATCTGTGAGAAGTGACCTCTGCTGCAAACTTTTCTTTTTTTTCTTTTCTTTTCTTTTCTTTTCTTTTTTCTTTTCTCTTCTTTTCTTTTCTTCCTATTCTTTTCTTTTCTTCCTATTCTTTTCTTTTCTTCTTTCCTTTCCTTTCCTTTCCTTTCCTTTCCTTTCCTTTCCTTTCCTTTCCTTTCCTTTCCTTTCCTTTCCTTTCCTT